>NW_027305624.1:0-151940 GCF_039555335.1 Amphiura filiformis
TTTGCACTTTTTATTGTTCTCTTTTTAATGCATTATTTTCCTTTACTTAGATGTTTTGTTTTATCAATGCATTGGACATAGGGTGGTAGATGTCTTTGTATTATTTTGCTATCTACTGCAGATAGCATTGATAAATTTGCATCCCACATCCGTGTGATGTTTGATTGACGGTGCCCTTAGTGTTATAGCAAATATAAAAGATGGTCCATGATTGTCCAAAAACATTGTCAACTTTTTAGCTATTCAAATTGCTATGTTTTAAACTGTTTGGGGATATGTATCAGGTATTTTACGTCTTATTCGACTTAAATTATTCAAAATTTGATGAAAATATATGTTTAAAGTGACCGATCCCTGAAATATTTGTGGATGTAATGTAATATTATTTATTTCATGTGTTCCTTATTATATATAAACTAACATGTCCAAGTTTCATTTGAATCGCTCTACTGGATCTGAAGTTATGATCCCAAATGTGAAAAAGCAAACACTGATTTTAGAATTCCTCAGACAATCTCAGAAAATATTGTTCGAACACTTTAAAGGCCTTATTGGAAATAGTCCCCTTCTACCCCCGTACAATGTTGGAGATACCTAATATGCTCATCTTCACATATCTTCTCCCAACATTGATTGGTGGGGAAAGGAGGGATATGCTTAAGATGAACATTGAGAGAACTCTATTATAAATCTTAGTTTCCAGTGACTCATATAGCGTGCGCACTATACTAAGATGAACATGGGAATTACAGTGGTGTTCGAACACATTTTTCCGGGATTGTCTACAAAATTGCTTAGCAAAATCATCTGATTTTAGTTTTTGGACAATAACTCTGCAGTTACGCCATCGATTTTAATGCAATTTGGCACACATGTTAGAAACATAATTTGCTATCATCCCACAAAATATGGAGGAAATCAATGAATATTTTGATAGCGTTCTGTTAGTATAGATTTAACATAGCGTTTTGTACACACAAATACAGGCCTAAATTATTTATGTGCCATGTTTATTGAGCATATGTACATGTGGTATAATTAATTTAGAGAAGGTGTTAAAATTTTATATTCAGCTAAAAACAGACATTACTCGTAAATTTAATGTTATGTATTTAAATGTGACAAATTTACCACTGTGTGATAAATCGGGGGGGGGACGAGAGAGAGAGAGCGAGTGATAGGAAGGAGAGATACGCACAGGCTATGCACATTTATTGTTTTTAAAAACATTACTTGACCAACATTTAAGAAAATCAGCCTAATGTGTGAAATTGTGTTCATTAAACATTTTAAATACACCATGGTTAGGATGGTCAAATGGTGAATCATAACGATTTACACACATAGACAAGCACGCATTTCCAACGATTCACCATATAATAGAAAAGTAAATCCTATTATTCTTTATGTTTTGTGGTCAACCGTGCATAATGTGTGTTTTCAATGGGGAGATCTGCAATGATTTACCTTTACCATGAATAGGCTTTCACACTTTCAGTGTACACAGTTATACCCACTGAAGAGACAACGCAAATCATGTTTAATGAAATGTGCCAATTTGAGATTGCATAGGCCTAATAATAAAGGTCATTATCTATAATGCTCATAATGATCGGTGTTTGTTTAACTGAAAACAACATTTTTGAATTGTTTATATTTTCTTTCTTTTTCGATCAAAAAATAATGACAATCATGAAATAACCCTGAACTTGCACACCAATCATTGACCATGTTAGTTAAAATATTATTGATTGATGTGTCCTATACATTGCGCATGTGTCTTTTAATGTAAAATAGGACTTGAAATTGAAACTTATTGAACAGCAAGTGACATTTGCACTTTTTATTATTCCTTCTTTTTAATGCATTATTTTCCTTTTACTTAGATTTTTGTTTTATCTTCTTTTATTTAATTTTGGCATTTTCTTTCCTAGTTTGTGTTGGATTTGTTTCTTTGTTTCTTATATCTTTCATTATTATTTTTTGTGGGGGGTCTTTAATGACTTCTTTTTTTTTTTATTTGCTTGAAATCTTTGAAGTTTACTTTTGTGGGGTCAGGAATTACTGGTTTGGAAGGAGAAGTTTGGCAATGCATTGGACATAGGGTTGTAGATGTCGTTGCATTATTTTGCTATCTACTGCAGATAGCATTGATAAATTTGCATCCCACATCCGTGTGATGTTTGATTGACGGTGCCCTTAGTGTTATAGCAAATATAAAAGATGGTCCATGATTGTCCAAAACATTGTCAACTTTTTAGCTATTCAAATTGCTATGTTTTAAACTGTTTGGGGATATGTATCAGGTATTTTACGTCTTATTCGACTTAAATTATTCAAAATTTGATGAAAATATATGTTTAAAGTGACCGATCTCTGAAATATTTGTGGATGTAATGTAATATTATTTATTTCATGTGTTCCTTATTATATATAAACTAACATGTCCAAGTTTCATTTGAATCGCTCTACTGGATCTGAAGTTATGATCCCAAATGTGAAAAAGCAAACACTGATTTTAGAATTCCTCAGACAATCTCAGAAAATATTGTTCGAACACTTTAAAGGCCTTATTGGAAATAGTCCCCCTTCTACCCCCGTACAATGTTGGCATACCCATATGCTCATCTTCACATATCTTCTCCCAACATTGATTGGTGGGGAAAGGGAGGGGATATGCTTAAGATGAACATTGAGAGAACTCTATTATAAATCTTAGTTTCCAGTGACTCATATAGCGTGCGCACTATACTAAGATGAACATGGGAATTACAGTGGTGTTCGAACACATTTTTTCCGGGATTGTCTACAAAATTGCTTAGCAAAATCATCTGATTTTAGTTTTTGGACAATAACTCTGCAGTTACGCCATCGATTTTAATGCAATTTGGCACACATGTTAGAAACATAATTTGCTATCATCCCACAAAATATGGAGGAAATCAATGAATATTTTGATAGCGTTCTGTTAGTATAGATTTAATATAGCGTTTTGTACACACAAATACAGGCCTAAATTATTTATGTGCCATGTTTATTGAGCATATGTACATGTGGTATAATTAATTTAGAGAAGGTGTTAAAATTTTATATTCAGCTAAAAACAGACATTACTCGTAAATTTAATGTTATGTATTTAAATGTCACAAATTTACCACTGTGTGATAAATCGGAGGGGGGGGGGAGACGAGAGAGAGAGAGCGAGTGATAGGAAGGGAGAGATACGCACAGGCTATGCACATTTATTGTTTTTAAAAACATTACTTGACCAACATTTAAGAAAATCAGCCTAATGTGTGAAATTGTGTTCATTAAACATTTTAAATACACCATGGTTAGGATGGTCAAATGGTGAATCATAACGATTTACACACATAGACAAGCACGCATTTCCAACGATTCACCATATAATAGAAAAGTAAATCCTATTATTCTTTATGTTTTGTGGTCAACCGTGCATAATGTGTGTTTTCAATGGGGAGATCTGCAATGATTTACCTTTACCATGAATAGGCTTTCACACTTTCAGTGTACACAGTTATACCCACTGAAGAGACAACGCAAATCATGTTTAATGAAATGTGCCAATTTGAGATTGCATAGGCCTAATAATAAAGGTCATTATCTATAATGCTCATAATGATCGGTGTTTGTTTAACTGAAAACAACATTTTTGAATTGTTTATATTTTCTTTCTTTTTTCGATCAAAAATAATGACAATCATGAAATAACCCTGAACTTGCACACCAATCATTGACCATGTTAGTTAAAATATTATTGATTGATGTGTCCTATACATTGCGCATGTGTCTTTTAATGTAAAATTGACTTGAACTTGAAACATATTGAACAGCAAGTGACATTTGCACTTTTTTATTGTTCCTTCTTTTTTAATGCATTATTTTCCTTTTACTTAGATTTTTTGTTTTATCTTCTTTTATTTAATTTTGGCATTTTCTTTCCTATTTTGTGTTGGATTTGTTTCTTTGTTTCTTATATCTTTCATTATTATTTTTTGTGGGGGTCTTTAATGACTTCTTTTTCTTTTTACTTGCTTGAAATCTTTGAAGTTTACTTTTGTGGGGTCAGGAATTACTGGTTTGAAGGAGAAGTTTGGCAATGCATTGGACATAGGGTGGTAGATGTCGTTGCATTATTTTGCTATCTACTGCAGATAGCATTGATAAATTTGCATCCCACATCCGTGTGATGTTTTATTGACGGTGCCCTTAGTGTTATAGCAAATATAAAAGATGGTCCATGATTGTCCAAAACATTGTCAACTTTTTAGCTATTCAAATTGCTATGTTTTAAACTGTTTGGGGATATGTATCAGGTATTTTACGTCTTATTCGACTTAAATTATTCAAAATTTGATGAAAATATATGTTTAAAGTGACCGATCCCTGAAATATTTGTGGATGTAATGTAATATTATTTATTTCATGTGTTCCTTATTATATATAAACTAACATGTCCAAGTTTCATTTGAATCGCTCTACTGGATCTGAAGTTATGATCCCAAATGTGAAAAAGCAAACACTGATTTTAGAATTCTCAGACAATCTCAGAAAATATTGTTCGAACACTTTAAAGGCCTTATTGGAAATAGTCCCCCTTCTACCCCCGTACAATGTTGGCATACCAAATATGCTCATCTTCACATATCTTCTCCCAACATTGATTGGTGGGGAAAGGGAGGGATATGCTTAAGATGAACATTGAGAGAACTCTATTATAAATCTTAGTTTCCAGTGACTCATATAGCGTGCGCACTATACTAAGATGAACATGGGAATTACAGTGGTGTTCGAACACATTTTTTCCGGGATTGTCTACAAAATTGCTTAGCAAAATCATCTGATTTTAGTTTTTGGACAATAACTCTGCAGTTACGCCATCGATTTTAATGCAATTTGGCACACATGTTAGAAACATAATTTGCTATCATCCCACAAAATATGGAGGAAATCAATGAATATTTTGATAGCGTTCTGTTAGTATAGATTTAATATAGCGTTTTGTACACACAAATACAGGCCTAAATTATTTATGTGCCATGTTTATTGAGCATATGTACATGTGGTATAATTAATTTAGAGAAGGTGTTAAAATTTTATATTCAGCTAAAAACAGACATTACTCGTAAATTTAATGTTATGTATTTAAATGTCACAAATTTACCCCTGTGTGATAAATCGGAGGGGGGGGACGAGAGAGAGAGAGCGAGTGATAGGAAGGAGAGATACGCACAGGCTATGCACATTTATTGTTTTTAAAAACATTACTTGACCAACATTTAAGAAAATCAGCCTAATGTGTGAAATTGTGTTCATTAAACATTTTAAATACACCATGGTTAGGATGGTCAAATGGTGAATCATAACGATTTACACACATAGACAAGCACGCATTTCCAACGATTCACCATATAATAGAAAAGTAAATCCTATTATTCTTTATGTTTTGTGGTCAACCGTGCATAATGTGTGTTTTCAATGGGGAGATCTGCAATGATTTACCTTTACCATGAATAGGCTTTCACACTTTCAGTGTACACAGTTATACCCACTGAAGAGACAACGCAAATCATGTTTAATGAAATGTGCCAATTTGAGATTGCATAGGCCTAATAATAAAGGTCATTATCTATAATGCTCATAATGATCGGTGTTTGTTTAACTGAAAAACAACATTTTTGAATTGTTTATATTTTCTTTCTTTTTTCGATCAAAAATAATGACAATCATGAAATAACCCTGAACTTGCACACCAATCATTGACCATGTTAGTTAAAATATTATTGATTGATGTGTCCTATACATTGCGCATGTGTCTTTTAATGTAAAATTGGACTTGAACTTGAAACATATTGAACAGCAAGAGACATTTGCACGCTTTATTCTTCGTTCTTTTTAATGCATTATTTTCCTTTTACTTAGATTTTTTGTTTTATCTTCTTTTATTTAATTTTGGCATTTTCTTTCCTATTTTGTGTTGGATTTGTTTCTTTTGTTTCTTATATCTTTCATTATTATTTTTTGTGGGGGGTCTTTAATGACTTCTTTTTCTTTTTTATTTGCTTGAAATCTTTGAAGTTTACTTTTGTGGTGTCAGGAATTACTGGTTTGGAAGGAGAGGGTTGGCAATGCATTGGATAGGGTGGTAGATGTCGTTGCATTATTTTGCTATCTACTGCAGATAGCATTGACAAATTTGCATCCCACATCCGTGTGATGTTTTATTGACGGTGCCCTTAGTGTTATAGCAAATATAAAAGATGGTCCATGATTGTCCAAAAACATTGTCAACTTTTTAGCTATTCAAATTGCTATGTTTTAAACTGTTTGGGGATATGTATCAGGTATTTTACGTCTTATTCGACTTAAATTATTCAAAATTTGATGAAAATATATGTTTAAAGTGACCGATCCCTGAAATATTTGTGGATGTAATGTAATATTATTTATTTCATGTGTTCCTTATTATATATAAACTAACATGTCCAAGTTTCATTTGAATCGCTCTACTGGATCTGAAGTTATGATCCCAAATGTGAAAAAGCAAACACTGATTTTAGAATTCCTCAGACAATCTCAGAAAATATTGTTCGAACACTTTAAAGGCCTTATTGGAAATAGTCCCCTTCTACCCCCGTACAATGTTGGTATATACCTAATATGCTCATCTTCACATATCTTCTCCCAACATTGATTGGTGGGGAAAGGGAGGGATATGCTTAAGATGAACATTGAGAGAACTCTATTATAAATCTTAGTTTCCAGTGACTCATATAGCGTGCGCACTATACTAAGATGAACATGGGAATTACAGTGGGTGTTCGAACACATTTTTTCCGGGATTGTCTACAAAATTGCTTAGCAAAATCATCTGATTTTAGTTTTTGGACAATAACTCTGCAGTTACGCCATCGATTTTAATGCAATTTGGCACACATGTTAGAAACATAATTTGCTATCATCCCACAAAATATGGAGGAAATCAATGAATATTTTGATAGCGTTCTGTTAGTATAGATTTAACATAGCGTTTTGTACACACAAATACAGGCCTAAATTATTTATGTGCCATGTTTATTGAGCATATGTACATGTGGTATAATTAATTTAGAGAAGGTGTTAAAATTTTATATTCAGCTAAAAACAGACATTACTCGTAAATTTAATGTTATGTATTTAAATGTCACAAATTTACCACTGTGTGATAAATCGGAGGGGGGGGACGAGAGAGAGAGAGAGCGAGTGATAGGAAGGGAGAGATACGCACAGGCTATGCACATTTATTGTTTTTAAAAACATTACTTGACCAACATTTAAGAAAATCAGCCTAATGTGTGAAATTGTGTTCATTAAACATTTTAAATACACCATGGTTAGGATGGTCAAATGGTGAATCATAACGATTTACACACATAGACAAGCACGCATTTCCAACGATTCACCATATAATAGAAAAGTAAATCCTATTATTCTTTATGTTTTGTGGTCAACCGTGCATAATGTGTGTTTTCAATGGGGAGATCTGCAATGATTTACCTTTACCATGAATAGGCTTTCACACTTTCAGTGTACACAGTTATACCCACTGAAGAGACAACGCAAATCATGTTTAATGAAATGTGCCAATTTGAGATTGCATAGGCCTAATAATAAAGGTCATTATCTATAATGCTCATAATGATCGGTGTTTGTTTAACTGAAAAACAACATTTTTGATTGTTTATATTTTCTTTCTTTTTCGATCAAAAATAATGACAATCATGAAATAACCCTGAACTTGCACACCAATCATTGACCATGTTAGTTAAAATATTATTGATTGATGTGTCCTATACATTGCGCATGTGTCTTTTAATGTAAAATTGGACTTGAACTTGAAACATATTGAACAGCAAGTGACATTTGCACTTTTTATTGTTCCTTCTTTTTAATGCATTATTTTCCTTTTACTTAGATTTTTTGTTTTATCTTCTTTTATTTAATTTTGGCATTTTCTTTCCTATTTTGTGTTGGATTTGTTTCTTTGTTTCTTATATCTTTCATTATTATTTTTTGTGGGGGGGGGGGGTCTTTAATGACTTTTTTTTCTTTTTATTTGCTTGAAATCTTTGAAGTTTACTTTTGTGGGGTCAGGAATTACTGGTTTGGGAGGAGAACTTTGGCAATGCATTGGACATAGGGTGGTAGATGTCGTTGCATTATTTTGCTATCTACTGCAGATAGCATTGATAAATTTGCATCCCACATCCGTGTGATGTTTTATTGACGGTGCCCTTAGTGTTATAGCAAATATAAAAGATGGTCCATGATTGTCCAAAAACATTGTCAACTTTTTAGCTATTCAAATTGCTATGTTTTAAACTGTTTGGGGATATGTATCAGGTATTTTACGTCTTATTCGACTTAAATTATTCAAAATTTGATGAAAATATATGTTTAAAGTGACCGATCCCTGAAATATTTGTGGATGTAATGTAATATTATTTATTTCATGTGTTCCTTATTATATATAAACTAACATGTCCAAGTTTCATTTGAATCGCTCTACTGGATCTGAAGTTATGATCCCAAATGTGAAAAAGCAAACACTGATTTTAGAATTCCTCAGACAATCTCAGAAAATATTGTTCGAACACTTTAAAGGCCTTATTGGAAATAGTCCCCTTCTACCCCTGTACAATGTTGGCATACACAATATGATCATCTTCACATATCTTCTCCCAACATTGATTGGTGGGGAAAGGGAGGGATATGCTTAAGATGAACATTGAGAGAACTCTATTATAAATCTTAGTTTCCAGTGACTCATATAGCGTGCGCACTATACTAAGATGAACATGGGAATTACAGTGGGTGTTCGAACACATTTTTCCGGGATTGTCTACAAAATTGCTTAGCAAAATCATCTGATTTTAGTTTTTGGACAATAACTCTGCAGTTACGCCATCGATTTTAATGCAATTTGGCACACATGTTAGAAACATAATTTGCTATCATCCCACAAAATATGGAGGAAATCAATGAATATTTTGATAGCGTTCTGTTAGTATAGATTTAACATAGCGTTTTGTACATAGAATACAGGCCTAAATTATTTATGTGCCATGTTTATTGAGCATATGTACATGTGGTATAATTAATTTAGAGAAGGTGTTAAAATTTTATATTCAGCTAAAAACAGACATTACTCGTAAATTTAATGTTATGTATTTAAATGTCACAAATTTACCACTGTGTGATAAATCGGAGGGGGGGGACGAGAGAGAGAGCGAGTGATAGGAACAGAGAGATACGCACAGGCTATGCACATTTATTGTTTTTAAAAACATTACTTGACCAACATTTAAGAAAATCAGCCTAATGTGTGAAATTGTGTTCATTAAACATTTTAAATACACCATGGTTAGGATGGTCAAATGGTGAATCATAACGATTTACACACATAGACAAGCACGCATTTCCAACGATTCACCATATAATAGAAAAGTAAATCCTATTATTCTTTATGTTTTGTGGTCAACCGTGCATAATGTGTGTTTTCAATGGGGAGATCTGCAATGATTTACCTTTACCATGAATAGGCTTTCACACTTTCAGTGTACACAGTTATACCCACTGAAGAGACAACGCAAATCATGTTTAATGAAATGTGCCAATTTGAGATTGCATAGGCCTAATAATAAAGGTCATTATCTATAATGCTCATAATGATCGGTGTTTGTTTAACTGAAAACAACATTTTTGAATTGTTTATATTTTCTTTCTTTTTTCGATCAAAAATAATGACAATCATGAAATAACCCTGAACTTGCACACCAATCATTGACCATGTTAGTTAAAATATTATTGATTGATGTGTCCTATACATTGCGCATGTGTCTTTTAATGTAAAATTGGACTTGAACTTGAAACATATTGAACAGCAAGTGACATTTGCACTTTTTATTGTTCCTTCTTTTTAATGCATTATTTTCCTTTTACTTAGATTTTTTGTTTTATCTTCTTTTATTTAATTTTGGCATTTTCTTTCCTATTTTGTGTTGGATTTGTTTCTTTGTTTCTTATATCTTTCATTATTATTTTTTGTGGGGGGGGGGGGTCTTTAATGACTTCTTTTTTCTTTTTTATTTGCTTGAAATCTTTGAAGTTTATTTTCATTGGGTCAGGTATTACTGTTTTTGAAGGAGAAGTTTGGCAATGCATTGGACATAGGGTGGTAGATGTCGTTGCATTATTTTGCTATCTACTGCAGATAGCATTGATAAATTTGCATCCCACATCCGTGTGATGTTTTATTGACGGTGCCCTTAGTGTTATAGCAAATATAAAAGATGGTCCATGATTGTCCAAAACATTGTCAACTTTTTAGCTATTCAAATTGCTATGTTTTAAACTGTTTGGGGATATGTATCAGGTATTTTACGTCTTATTCGACTTAAATTATTCAAAATTTGATGAAAATATATGTTTAAAGTGACCGATCCCTGAAATATTTGTGGATGTAATGTAATATTATTTATTTCATGTGTTCCTTATTATATATAAACTAACATGTCCAAGTTTCATTTGAATCGCTCTACTGGATCTGAAGTTATGATCCCAAATGTGAAAAAGCAAACACTGATTTTAGAATTCCTCAGACAATCTCAGAAAATATTGTTCGAACACTTTAAAGGCCTTATTGGAAATAGTCCCCTTCTACCCCCGTACAATGTTGGTATATCTAATATGCTCATCTTCACATATCTTCTCCCAACATTGATTGGTGGGGAAAGGGAGGGATATGCTTAAGATGAACATTGAGAGAACTCTATTATAAATCTTAGTTTCCAGTGACTCATATAGCGTGCGCACTATACTAAGATGAACATGGGAATTACAGTGGGTGTTCGAACACATTTTTTCCGGGATTGTCTACAAAATTGCTTAGCAAAATCATCTGATTTTAGTTTTTGGACAATAACTCTGCAGTTACGCCATCGATTTTAATGCAATTTGGCACACATGTTAGAAACATAATTTGCTATCATCCCACAAAATATGGAGGAAATCAATGAATATTTTGATAGCGTTCTGTTAGTATAGATTTAACATAGCGTTTTGTACACACAAATACAGGCCTAAATTATTTATGTGCCATGTTTATTGAGCATATGTACATGTGGTATAATTAATTTAGAGAAGGTGTTAAAATTTTATATTCAGCTAAAAACAGACATTACTCGTAAATTTAATGTTATGTATTTAATGTCACAAATTTACCACTGTGTGATAAATCGGAGGGGGGGACGAGAGAGAGAGAGCGAGTGAGTGATAGGAAGGAGAGATACGCACAGGCTATGCACATTTATTGTTTTTAAAAACATTACTTGACCAACATTTAAGAAAATCAGCCTAATGTGTGAAATTGTGTTCATTAAACATTTTAAATACACCATGGTTAGGATGGTCAAATGGTGAATCATAACGATTTACACACATAGACAAGCACGCATTTCCAACGATTCACCATATAATAGAAAAGTAAATCCTATTATTCTTTATGTTTTGTGGTCAACCGTGCATAATGTGTGTTTTCAATGGGGAGATCTGCAATGATTTACCTTTACCATGAATAGGCTTTCACACTTTCAGTGTACACAGTTATACCCACTGAAGAGACAACGCAAATCATGTTTAATGAAATGTGCCAATTTGAGATTGCATAGGCCTAATAATAAAGGTCATTATCTATAATGCTCATAATGATCGGTGTTTGTTTAACTGAAAAACAACATTTTTGAATTGTTTATATTTTCTTTCTTTTGTCGATCAAAAATAATGACAATCATGAAATAACCCTGAACTTGCACACCAATCATTGACCATGTTAGTTAAAATATTATTGATTGATGTGTCCTATACATTGCGCATGTGTCTTTTAATGTAAAATTGGACTTGAACTTGAAACATATTGAACAGCAAGTGACATTTGCACTTTTAATTCTTCCCTTTTTTTTAATGCATTATTTTCCTTTTACTTAGATTTTTTGTTTTATCTTCTTTTATTTAATTTTGGCATTTTCTTTCCTATTTTGTGTTGGATTTGTTTCTTTGTTTCTTATATCTTTCATTATTATTTTTTGTGGGGGGGGGGGGTCTTTAATGTCTTCTTTTTCTTTTTATTTGCTTGAAATCTTTGAAGTTTACTTTTGTGGTGTCAGGAATTACTGGTTTGAAAGGAGTAGTTTGGCAATGCATTGGACATAGGGTGGTAGATGTCGTTGCATTATTTTGCTATCTACTGCAGATAGCATTCACAAATTTGCATCCCACATCCGTGTGATGTTTGATTGACGGTGCCCTTAGTGTTATAGCAAATATAAAAGATGGTCCATGATTGTCCAAAAACATTGTCAACTTTTTAGCTATTCAAATTGCTATGTTTTAAACTGTTTGGGGATATGTATCAGGTATTTTACGTCTTATTCGACTTAAATTATTCAAAATTTGATGAAAATATATGTTTAAAGTGACCGATCCCTGAAATATTTGTGGATGTAATGTAATATTATTTATTTCATGTGTTCCTTATTATATATAAACTAACATGTCCAAGTTTCATTTGAATCGCTCTACTGGATCTGAAGTTATGATCCCAAATGTGAAAAAGCAAACACTGATTTTAGAATTCCTCAGACAATCTCAGAAAATATTGTTCGAACACTTTAAAGGCCTTATTGGAAATAGTCCCCTTCTACCCCCTGTACAATGTTGGTATATCTAATATGCTCATCTTCACATATCTTCTCCCAACATTGATTGGTGGGGAAAGGGAGGGATATGCTTAAGATGAACATTGAGAGAACTCTATTATAAATCTTAGTTTCCAGTGACTCATATAGCGTGCGCACTATACTACTACTAAGATGAACATGGGAATTACAGTGGGTGTTCGAACACATTTTTTCCGGGATTGTCTACAAAATTGCTTAGCAAAATCATCTGATTTTAGTTTTTGGACAATAACTCTGCAGTTACGCCATCGATTTTAATGCAATTTGGCACACATGTTAGAAACATAATTTGCTATCATCCCACAAAATATGGAGGAAATCAATGAATATTTTGATAGCGTTCTGTTAGTATAGATTTAACATAGCGTTTTGTACACACAAATACAGGCCTAAATTATTTATGTGCCATGTTTATTGAGCATATGTACATGTGGTATAATTAATTTAGAGAAGGTGTTAAAATTTTATATTCAGCTAAAAACAGACATTACTCGTAAATTTAATGTTATGTATTTAAATGTCACAAATTTACCACTGTGTGATAAATCGGAGGGGGGGGACGAGGGAGGGGGGGCGAGTGGCAGGAAGGGGAGATACGCACAGGCTATGCACATTTATTGTTTTTAAAAACATTACTTGACCAACATTTAAGAAAATCAGCCTAATGTGTGAAATTGTGTTCATTAAACATTTTAAATACACCATGGTTAGGATGGTCAAATGGTGAATCATAACGATTTACACACATAGACAAGCACGCATTTCCAACGATTCACCATATAATAGAAAAGTAAATCCTATTATTCTTTATGTTTTGTGGTCAACCGTGCATAATGTGTGTTTTCAATGGGGAGATCTGCAATGATTTACCTTTACCATGAATAGGCTTTCACACTTTCAGTGTACACAGTTATACCCACTGAAGAGACAACGCAAATCATGTTTAATGAAATGTGCCAATTTGAGATTGCATAGGCCTAATAATAAAGGTCATTATCTATAATGCTCATAATGATCGGTGTTTGTTTAACTGAAAAGCAACATTTTTGAATTGTTTATATTTTCTTTCTTTTTTCGATCAAAACTCATGACAATCATGAAATAACCCTGAACTTGCACACCAATCATTGACCATGTTAGTTAAAATATTATTGATTGATGTGTCCTATACATTGCGCATGTGTCTTTTAATGTAAAATTGGACTTGAACTTGAAACATTATTGAACAGCAAGTGACATTTGCACTTTTTATTGTTCCTTCTTTTTTAATGCATTATTTTCCTTTTACTTAGATTTTTTGTTTTATCTTCTTTTATTTAATTTTGGCATTTTCTTTCCTATTTTGTGTTGGATTTGTTTCTTTGTTTCTTATATCTTTCATTATTATTTTTTTTGTGTGGGGTGGGTCTTTAATGACTTCTTTTTTTTTTATTTGCTTGAAATCTTTGAAGTTTACTTTTGTGGGGTCAGGAATTACTGGTTTGGAAGGAGGAGTTTGGCAATGCATTGGACATAGGGTGGTAGATGTCGTTGCATTATTTTGCTATCTACTGCAGATAGCATTGACAAATTTGCATCCCACATCCGTGTGATGTTTTATTGACGGTGCCCTTAGTGTTATAGCAAATATAAAAGATGGTCCATGATTGTCCAAAAACATTGTCAACTTTTTAGCTATTCAAATTGCTATGTTTTAAACTGTTTGGGGATATGTATCAGGTATTTTACGTCTTATTCGACTTAAATTATTCAAAATTTGATGAAAATATATGTTTAAAGTGACCGATCCCTGAAATATTTGTGGATGTAATGTAATATTATTTATTTCATGTGTTCCTTATTATATATAAACTAACATGTCCAAGTTTCATTTGAATCGCTCTACTGGATCTGAAGTTATGATCCCAAATGTGAAAAAGCAAACACTGATTTTAGAATTCCTCAGACAATCTCAGAAAATATTGTTCGAACACTTTAAAGGCCTTATTGGAAATAGTCCCCTTCTACCCCCGTACAATGTTGGCATGCCCAATATGGTCATCTTCACATATCTTCTCCCAACATTGATTGGTGGGGAAAGGGAGGGGATATGCTTAAGATGAACATTGAGAGAACTCTATTATAAATCTTAGTTTCCAGTGACTCATATAGCGTGCGCACTATACTAAGATGAACATGGGAATTACAGTGGGTGTTCGAACACATTTTTTCCGGGATTGTCTACAAAATTGCTTAGCAAAATCATCTGATTTTAGTTTTTGGACAATAACTCTGCAGTTACGCCATCGATTTTAATGCAATTTGGCACACATGTTAGAAACATAATTTGCTATCATCCCACAAAATATGGAGGAAATCAATGAATATTTTGATAGCGTTCTGTTAGTATAGATTTAACATAGCGTTTTGTACACACAAATACAGGCCTAAATTATTTATGTGCCATGTTTATTGAGCATATGTACATGTGGTATAATTAATTTAGAGAAGGTGTTAAAATTTTATATTCAGCTAAAAACAGACATTACTCGTAAATTTAATGTTATGTATTTAAATGTCACAAATTTACCACTGTGTGATAAATCGGAGGGGGGGGGGACGAGAGAGAGAGAGCGAGTAATAGGAAGGGAGAGATACGCACAGGCTATGCACATTTATTGTTTTTAAAAACATTACTTGACCAACATTTAAGAAAATCAGCCTAATGTGTGAAATTGTGTTCATTAAACATTTTAAATACACCATGGTTAGGATGGTCAAATGGTGAATCATAACGATTTACACACATAGACAAGCACGCATTTCCAACGATTCACCATATAATAGAAAAGTAAATCCTATTATTCTTTATGTTTTGTGGTCAACCGTGCATAATGTGTGTTTTCAATGGGGAGATCTGCAATGATTTACCTTTACCATGAATAGGCTTTCACACTTTCAGTGTACACAGTTATACCCACTGAAGAGACAACGCAAATCATGTTTAATGAAATGTGCCAATTTGAGATTGCATAGGCCTAATAATAAAGGTCATTATCTATAATGCTCATAATGATCGGTGTTTGTTTAACTGAAAACAACATTTTTGAATTGTTTATATTTTCTTTCTTTTTCGATCAAAAATAATGACAATCATGAAATAACCCTGAACTTGCACACCAATCATTGACCATGTTAGTTAAAATATTATTGATTGATGTGTCCTATACATTGCGCATGTGTCTTTTAATGTAAAATTGGACTTGAACTTGAAACATATTGAACAGCAAGTGACATTTGCACTTTTTATTGTTCCTTCTTTTTAATGCATTATTTTCCTTTTACTTAGATTTTTTGTTTTATCTTCTTTTATTTAATTTTGGCATTTTCTTTCCTATTTTGTGTTGGATTTGTTTCTTTGTTTCTTATATCTTTCATTATTATTTTTTGTGGGGGGTCTTTAATGACTTCTTTTTCTTTTTATTTGCTTGAAATCTTTGAAGTTTACTTTTGTTGTGTCATGAATTACTGGTTTGAAGGAGAAGTTTGGCAATGCATTGGACATAGGGTGGTAGATGTCGTTGCATTATTTTGCTATCTACTGCAGATAGCATTGACAAATTTGCATCCCACATCCGTGTGATGTTTTATTGACGGTGCCCTTAGTGTTATAGCAAATATAAAAGATGGTCCATGATTGTCCAAAAACATTGTCAACTTTTTAGCTATTCAAATTGCTATGTTTTAAACTGTTTGGGGATATGTATCAGGTATTTTACGTCTTATTCGACTTAAATTATTCAAAATTTGATGAAAATATATGTTTAAAGTGACCGATCCCTGAAATATTTGTGGATGTAATGTAATATTATTTATTTCATGTGTTCCTTATTATATATAAACTAACATGTCCAAGTTTCATTTGAATCGCTCTACTGGATCTGAAGTTATGATCCCAAATGTGAAAAAGCAAACACTGATTTTAGAATTCCTCAGACAATCTCAGAAAATATTGTTCGAACACTTTAAAGGCCTTATTGGAAATAGTCCCCTTCTACCCCCGTACAATGTTGGTATATCTAATATGCTCATCTTCACATATCTTCTCCCAACATTGATTGGTGGGGAAAGGGAGGGATATGCTTAAGATGAACATTGAGAGAACTCTATTATAAATCTTAGTTTCCAGTGACTCATATAGCGTGCGCACTATACTAAGATGAACATGGGAATTACAGTGGGTGTTCGAACACATTTTTTCCGGGATTGTCTACAAAATTGCTTAGCAAAATCATCTGATTTTAGTTTTTGGACAATAACTCTGCAGTTACGCCATCGATTTTAATGCAATTTGGCACACATGTTAGAAACATAATTTGCTATCATCCCACAAAATATGGAGGAAATCAATGAATATTTTGATAGCGTTCTGTTAGTATAGATTTAACATAGCGTTTTGTACACACAAATACAGGCCTAAATTATTTATGTGCCATGTTTATTGAGCATATGTACATGTGGTATAATTAATTTAGAGAAGGTGTTAAAATTTTATATTCAGCTAAAAACAGACATTACTCGTAAATTTAATGTTATGTATTTAAATGTCACAAATTTACCACTGTGTGATAAATCGGAGGGGGGGGGGGACGAGAGAGAGAGAGCGAGTGATAGGAAGGGAGAGATACGCACAGGCTATGCACATTTATTGTTTTTAAAAACATTACTTGACCAACATTTAAGAAAATCAGCCTAATGTGTGAAATTGTGTTCATTAAACATTTTAAATACACCATGGTTAGGATGGTCAAATGGTGAATCATAACGATTTACACACATAGACAAGCACGCATTTCCAACGATTCACCATATAATAGAAAAGTAAATCCTATTATTCTTTATGTTTTGTGGTCAACCGTGCATAATGTGTGTTTTCAATGGGGAGATCTGCAATGATTTACCTTTACCATGAATAGGCTTTCACACTTTCAGTGTACACAGTTATACCCACTGAAGAGACAACGCAAATCATGTTTAATGAAATGTGCCAATTTGAGATTGCATAGGCCTAATAATAAAGGTCATTATCTATAATGCTCATAATGATCGGTGTTTGTTTAAATAAAAAACAACATTTTTGAATTGTTTATATTTTCTTTCTTTTTCGATCAAAATAATGACAATCATGAAATAACCCTGAACTTGCACACCAATCATTGACCATGTTAGTTAAAATATTATTGATTGATGTGTCCTATACATTGCGCATGTGTCTTTTAATGTAAAATTCGACTTGAACTTGAAACATATTGAACAGCAAGTGACATTTGCACTTTTTATTGTTCCTTCTTTTTAATGCATTATTTTCCTTTTACTTAGATTTTTTGTTTTATCTTCTTTTATTTAATTTTGGCATTTTCTTTCCTATTTTGTGTTGGATTTGTTTCTTTGTTTCTTATATCTTTCATTATTATTTTTTGTGTGGGGGGGGGGGGGTCTTTAATGACTTCTTTTTTCTTTTTTCTTTGCTTGAAATCTTTGAAGTTTACTTTTGTGGGGTCAGGAATTACTGGTTTGAAGGAGAAGTTTGGCAATGCATTGGACATAGGGTGGTAGATGTCGTTGCATTATTTTGCTATCTACTGCAGATAGCATTGATAAATTTGCATCCCACATCCGTGTGATGTTTTATTGACGGTGCCCTTAGTGTTATAGCAAATATAAAAGATGGTCCATGATTGTCCAAAAACATTGTCAACTTTTTAGCTATTCAAATTGCTATGTTTTAAACTGTTTGGGGATATGTATCAGGTATTTTACGTCTTATTCGACTTAAATTATTCAAAATTTGATGAAAATATATGTTTAAAGTGACCGATCCCTGAAATATTTGTGGATGTAATGTAATATTATTTATTTCATGTGTTCCTTATTATATATAAACTAACATGTCCAAGTTTCATTTGAATCGCTCTACTGGATCTGAAGTTATGATCCCAAATGTGAAAAAGCAAACACTGATTTTAGAATTCCTCAGACAATCTCAGAAAATATTGTTCGAACACTTTAAAGGCCTTATTGGAAATAGTCCCCTTCTACCCCCGTACAATGTTGGTGATACCTAATATGCTCATCTTCACATATCTTCTCCCAACATTGATTGGTGGGGAAAGGGAGGGATATGCTTAAGATGAACATTGAGAGAACTCTATTATAAATCTTAGTTTCCAGTGACTCATATAGCGTGCGCACTATACTAAGATGAACATGGGAATTACAGTGGGTGTTCGAACACATTTTTTTTTTTTTGTCTACAAAATTGCTTAGCAAAATCATCTGATTTTAGTTTTTGGACAATAACTCTGCAGTTACGCCATCGATTTTAATGCAATTTGGCACACATGTTAGAAACATAATTTGCTATCATCCCACAAAATATGGAGGAAATCAATGAATATTTTGATAGCGTTCTGTTAGTATAGATTTAACATATGCGTTTTGTACACACAAAACAGGCCTAAATTATTTATGTGCCATGTTTATTGAGCATATGTACATGTGGTATAATTAATTTAGAGAAGGTGTTAAAATTTTATATTCAGCTAAAAACAGACATTACTCGTAAATTTAATGTTATGTATTTAAATGTTACAAATTTACCACTGTGTGATAAATCGGAGGGGGGGTCGAGAGAGAGAGCGAGTGATAGGCAGGGAGAGATACGCACAGGCTATGCACATTTATTGTTTTTAAAAACATTACTTGACCAACATTTAAGAAAATCAGCCTAATGTGTGAAATTGTGTTCATTAAACATTTTAAATACACCATGGTTAGGATGGTCAAATGGTGAATCATAACGATTTACACACATAGACAAGCACGCATTTCCAACGATTCACCATATAATAGAAAAGTAAATCCTATTATTCTTTATGTTTTGTGGTCAACCGTGCATAATGTGTGTTTTCAATGGGGAGATCTGCAATGATTTACCTTTACCATGAATAGGCTTTCACACTTTCAGTGTACACAGTTATACCCACTGAAGAGACAACGCAAATCATGTTTAATGAAATGTGCCAATTTGAGATTGCATAGGCCTAATAATAAAGGTCATTATCTATAATGCTCATAATGATCGGTGTTTGTTTAACTGAAAAACAACATTTTTGAATTGTTTATATTTTCTTTCTTTTTTTTTCAAAAATAATGACAATCATGAAATAACCCTGAACTTGCACACCAATCATTGACCATGTTAGTTAAAATATTATTGATTGATGTGTCCTATACATTGCGCATGTGTCTTTTAATGTAAAATTGGACTTGAACTTGAAACATATTGAACAGCAAGTGACATTTGCACTTTTTATTGTTCCTTCTTTTTAATGCATTATTTTCCTTTTACTTAGATTTTTGTTTTATCTTCTTTTATTTAATTTTGGCATTTTCTTTCCTATTTTGTGTTGGATTTGTTTCTTTGTTTCTTATATCTTTCATTATTATTTTTGTGGGGGGGGGGGGGCTTTTATTACCTCTTTTTTTTTTTCTTTGCTTGAAATCTTTGAAGTTTACTTTTGTGGGGTCAGGAATTACTGGTTTGAAGGAGAAGTTTGGCAATGCATTGGACATAGGGTGGTAGATGTCGTTGCATTATTTTGCTATCTACTGCAGATAGCATTGATAATTTGCATCCCACATCCGTGTGATGTTTTATTGACGGTGCCCTTAGTGTTATAGCAAATATAAAAGATGGTCCATGATTGTCCAAAAACATTGTCAACTTTTTAGCTATTCAAATTGCTATGTTTTAAACTGTTTGGGGATATGTATCAGGTATTTTACGTCTTATTCGACTTAAATTATTCAAAATTTGATGAAAATATATGTTTAAAGTGACCGATCCCTGAAATATTTGTGGATGTAATGTAATATTATTTATTTCATGTGTTCCTTATTATATATAAACTAACATGTCCAAGTTTCATTTGAATCGCTCTACTGGATCTGAAGTTATGATCCCAAATGTGAAAAAGCAAACACTGATTTTAGAATTCCTCAGACAATCTCAGAAAATATTGTTCGAACACTTTAAAGGCCTTATTGGAAATAGTCCCCCTTCTACCCCCGTACAATGTTGGCATATCCAATATGCTCATCTTCACATATCTTCTCCCAACATTGATTGGTGCGCAAAGGGGAGGGGATAGGCTTAAGATGAACATTGAGAGAACTCTATTATAAATCTTAGTTTCCAGTGACTCATATAGCGTGCGCACTATACTAAGATGAACATGGGAATTACAGTGGGTGTTCGAACACATTTTTTCCGGGATTGTCTACAAAATTGCTTAGCAAAATCATCTGATTTTAGTTTTTGGACAATAACTCTGCAGTTACGCCATCGATTTTAATGCAATTTGGCACACATGTTAGAAACATAATTTGCTATCATCCCACAAAATATGGAGGAAATCAATGAATATTTTGATAGCGTTCTGTTAGTATAGATTTAACATAGCGTTTTGTACACACAAATACAGGCCTAAATTATTTATGTGCCATGTTTATTGAGCATATGTACATGTGGTATAATTAATTTAGAGAAGGTGTTAAAATTTTATATTCAGCTAAAAACAGACATTACTCGTAAATTTAATGTTATGTATTTAATGTCACAAATTTACCACTGTGTGATAAATCGGAGGGGGGGGACGAGAGAGAGAGCGAGGGAGAGGAAGGGAGAGATACGCACAGGCTATGCACATTTATTGTTTTTAAAAACATTACTTGACCAACATTTAAGAAAATCAGCCTAATGTGTGAAATTGTGTTCATTAAACATTTTAAATACACCATGGTTAGGATGGTCAAATGGTGAATCATAACGATTTACACACATAGACAAGCACGCATTTCCAACGATTCACCATATAATAGAAAAGTAAATCCTATTATTCTTTATGTTTTGTGGTCAACCGTGCATAATGTGTGTTTTCAATGGGGAGATCTGCAATGATTTACCTTTACCATGAATAGGCTTTCACACTTTCAGTGTACACAGTTATACCCACTGAAGAGACAACGCAAATCATGTTTAATGAAATGTGCCAATTTGAGATTGCATAGGCCTAATAATAAAGGTCATTATCTATAATGCTCATAATGATCGGTGTTTGTTTAACTGAAAACAACATTTTTGAATTGTTTATATTTTCTTTCTTTTTCGATCAAAATAATGACAATCATGAAATAACCCTGAACTTGCACACCAATCATTGACCATGTTAGTTAAAATATTATTGATTGATGTGTCCTATACATTGCGCATGTGTCTTTTAATGTAAAATTGGACTTGAACTTGAAACATATTGAACAGCAAGTGACATTTGCACTTTTTATTGTTCCTTCTTTTTTAATGCATTATTTTCCTTTTACTTAGATGTTTTGTTGTAGCTTCTTTTATTTAATTTTGGCATTTTCTTTCCTATTTTGTGTTGGATTTGTTTCTTTGTTTCTTATATCTTTCATTATTATTTTTTGTGGGGGGTCTTTAATGACTTCTTTTTCTTTTTATTTGCTTGAAATCTTTGAAGTTTACTTTTTGGGGTCAGGAATTACTGGTTTGAAGGAGAAGTTTGGCAATGCATTGGACATAGGGTGGTAGATGTCGTTGCATTATTTTGCTATCTACTGCAGATAGCATTGAAAAATTTGCATCCCACATCCGTGTGATGTTTGATTGACGGTGCCCTTAGTGTTATAGCAAATATAAAAGATGGTCCATGATTGTCCAAAAACATTGTCAACTTTTTAGCTATTCAAATTGCTATGTTTTAAACTGTTTGGGGATATGTATCAGGTATTTTACGTCTTATTCGACTTAAATTATTCAAAATTTGATGAAAATATATGTTTAAAGTGACCGATCCCTGAAATATTTGTGGATGTAATGTAATATTATTTATTTCATGTGTTCCTTATTATATATAAACTAACATGTCCAAGTTTCATTTGAATCGCTCTACTGGATCTGAAGTTATGATCCCAAATGTGAAAAAGCAAACACTGATTTTAGAATTCCTCAGACAATCTCAGAAAATATTGTTCGAACACTTTAAAGGCCTTATTGGAAATAGTCCCCCTTCTACCCCCGTACAATGTTGGCATACCAAATATGCTCATCTTCACATATCTTCTCCCAACATTGATTGGTGGGGAAAGGGGATCGGATTTGCTTAAGATGAACATTGAGAGAACTCTATTATAAATCTTAGTTTCCAGTGACTCATATAGCGTGCGCACTATACTAAGATGAACATGGGAATTACAGTGGGTGTTCGAACACATTTTTTCCGGGATTGTCTACAAAATTGCTTAGCAAAATCATCTGATTTTAGTTTTTGGACAATAACTCTGCAGTTACGCCATCGATTTTAATGCAATTTGGCACACATGTTAGAAACATAATTTGCTATCATCCCACAAAATATGGAGGAAATCAATGAATATTTTGATAGCGTTCTGTTAGTATAGATTTAACATAGCGTTTTGTACACACAAATACAGGCCTAAATTATTTATGTGCCATGTTTATTGAGCATATGTACATGTGGTATAATTAATTTAGAGAAGGTGTTAAAATTTTATATTCAGCTAAAAACAGACATTACTCGTAAATTTAATGTTATGTATTTAATGTCACAAATTTACCACTGTGTGATAAATCGGAGGGGGGGGAGAGAGAGAGAGCGAGTGATAGGAAGGAGAGATACGCACAGGCTATGCACATTTATTGTTTTTAAAAACATTACTTGACCAACATTTAAGAAAATCAGCCTAATGTGTGAAATTGTGTTCATTAAACATTTTAAATACACCATGGTTAGGATGGTCAAATGGTGAATCATAACGATTTACACACATAGACAAGCACGCATTTCCAACGATTCACCATATAATAGAAAAGTAAATCCTATTATTCTTTATGTTTTGTGGTCAACCGTGCATAATGTGTGTTTTCAATGGGGAGATCTGCAATGATTTACCTTTACCATGAATAGGCTTTCACACTTTCAGTGTACACAGTTATACCCACTGAAGAGACAACGCAAATCATGTTTAATGAAATGTGCCAATTTGAGATTGCATAGGCCTAATAATAAAGGTCATTATCTATAATGCTCATAATGATCGGTGTTTGTTTAACTGAAAACAACATTTTTGAATTGTTTATATTTTCTTTCTTTTTCGATCAAAAATAATGACAATCATGAAATAACCCTGAACTTGCACACCAATCATTGACCATGTTAGTTAAAATATTATTGATTGATGTGTCCTATACATTGCGCATGTGTCTTTTAATGTAAAATTGGACTTGAACTTGAAACATATTGAACAGCAAGTGACATTTGCACTTTTTTATTGTTCCTTCTTTTTAATGCATTATTTTCCTTTTACTTAGATTTTTTGTTTTATCTTCTTTTATTTAATTTTGGCATTTTCTTTCCTATTTTGTGTTGGATTTGTTTCTTTGTTTCTTATATCTTTCATTATTATTTTTTGTGGGGGGTCTTTAATGACTTCTTTTTCTTTTTATTTGCTTGAAATCTTTGAAGTTTACTTTTGTGGGGTCAGGAATTACTGGTTTGAAGGAGAAGTTTGGCAATGCATTGGACATAGGGTGGTAGATGTCGTTGCATTATTTTGCTATCTACTGCAGATAGCATTGACAGATTTGCATCCCACATCCGTGTGATGTTTGATTGACGGTGCCCTTAGTGTTATAGCAAATATAAAAGATGGTCCATGATTGTCCAAAAACATTGTCAACTTTTTAGCTATTCAAATTGCTATGTTTTAAACTGTTTGGGGATATGTATCAGGTATTTTACGTCTTATTCGACTTAAATTATTCAAAATTTGATGAAAATATATGTTTAAAGTGACCGATCCCTGAAATATTTGTGGATGTAATGTAATATTATTTATTTCATGTGTTCCTTATTATATATAAACTAACATGTCCAAGTTTCATTTGAATCGCTCTACTGGATCTGAAGTTATGATCCCAAATGTGAAAAAGCAAACACTGATTTTAGAATTCCTCAGACAATCTCAGAAAATATTGTTCGAACACTTTAAAGGCCTTATTGGAAATAGTCCCCTTCTACCCCCGTACAATGTTGGTGATACTCAATATGCTCATCTTCACATATCTTCTCCCAACATTGATTGGTGGGGAAAGGGAGGGATATGCTTAAGATGAACATTGAGAGAACTCTATTATAAATCTTAGTTTCCAGTGACTCATATAGCGTGCGCACTATACTAAGATGAACATGGGAATTACAGTGGGTGTTCGAACACATTTTTTCCGGGATTGTCTACAAAATTGCTTAGCAAAATCATCTGATTTTAGTTTTTGGACAATAACTCTGCAGTTACGCCATCGATTTTAATGCAATTTGGCACACATGTTAGAAACATAATTTGCTATCATCCCACAAAATATGGAGGAAATCAATGAATATTTTGATAGCGTTCTGTTAGTATAGATTTAACATAGCGTTTTGTACACACAAATACAGGCCTAAATTATTTATGTGCCATGTTTATTGAGCATATGTACATGTGGTATAATTAATTTAGAGAAGGTGTTAAAATTTTATATTCAGCTAAAAACAGACATTACTCGTAAATTTAATGTTATGTATTTAATGTCACAAATTTACCACTGTGTGATAAATCGGAGGGGGGGGACGAGAGAGAGAGCGAGTGATAGGAAGGGAGAGATACGCACAGGCTATGCACATTTATTGTTTTTAAAAACATTACTTGACCAACATTTAAGAAAATCAGCCTAATGTGTGAAATTGTGTTCATTAAACATTTTAAATACACCATGGTTAGGATGGTCAAATGGTGAATCATAACGATTTACACACATAGACAAGCACGCATTTCCAACGATTCACCATATAATAGAAAAGTAAATCCTATTATTCTTTATGTTTTGTGGTCAACCGTGCATAATGTGTGTTTTCAATGGGGAGATCTGCAATGATTTACCTTTACCATGAATAGGCTTTCACACTTTCAGTGTACACAGTTATACCCACTGAAGAGACAACGCAAATCATGTTTAATGAAATGTGCCAATTTGAGATTGCATAGGCCTAATAATAAAGGTCATTATCTATAATGCTCATAATGATCGGTGTTTGTTTAAATGAAAACAACATTTTTGAATTGTTTATATTTTCTTTCTTTTTTCGATCAAAAATAATGACAATCATGAAATAACCCTGAACTTGCACACCAATCATTGACCATGTTAGTTAAAATATTATTGATTGATGTGTCCTATACATTGCGCATGTGTCTTTTAATGTAAAATTGGACTTGAACTTGAAACATATTGAACAGCAAGTGACATTTGCACTTTTTATTGTTCCTTCTTTTTTAATGCATCATTTTCCCTTCACTTAGATGTTTTGTTTTATCTTCTTTTATTTAATTTTGGCATTTTCTTTCCTATTTTGTGTTGGATTTGTTTCTTTGTTTCTTATATCTTTCATTATTATTTTTTGTGGGGGGGGGGGGGGGTTTAATGACTTCTTTTTTTTTTTCTTTGCTTGAAATCTTTGAAGTTTACTTTTGTTGGGTCAGGAATTACTGGTTTGGAAGGAGAAGTTTGGCAATGCATTGGACATAGGGTGGTAGATGTCGTTGCATTATTTTGCTATCTACTGCAGATAGCATTGATAAATTTGCATCCCACATCCGTGTGATGTTTGATTGACGGTGCCCTTAGTGTTATAGCAAATATAAAAGATGGTCCATGATTGTCCAAAAACATTGTCAACTTTTTAGCTATTCAAATTGCTATGTTTTAAACTGTTTGGGGATATGTATCAGGTATTTTACGTCTTATTCGACTTAAATTATTCAAAATTTGATGAAAATATATGTTTAAAGTGACCGATCCCTGAAATATTTGTGGATGTAATGTAATATTATTTATTTCATGTGTTCCTTATTATATATAAACTAACATGTCCAAGTTTCATTTGAATCGCTCTACTGGATCTGAAGTTATGATCCCAAATGTGAAAAAGCAAACACTGATTTTAGAATTCCTCAGACAATCTCAGAAAATATTGTTCGAACACTTTAAAGGCCTTATTGGAAATAGTCCCCTTCTACCCCCGTACAATGTTGGCATACCCAATATGCTCATCTTCACATATCTTCTCCCAACATTGATTGGTGGGGAAAGGGAGGGATATGCTTAAGATGAACATTGAGAGAACTCTATTATAAATCTTAGTTTCCAGTGACTCATATAGCGTGCGCACTATACTAAGATGAACATGGGAATTACAGTGGGTGTTCGAACACATTTTTCCGGGATTGTCTACAAAATTGCTTAGCAAAATCATCTGATTTTAGTTTTGGACAATAACTCTGCAGTTACGCCATCGATTTTAATGCAATTTGGCACACATGTTAGAAACATAATTTGCTATCATCCCACAAAATATGGAGGAAATCAATGAATATTTTGATAGCGTTCTGTTAGTATAGATTTAACATAGCGTTTTGTACACACAAATACAGGCCTAAATTATTTATGTGCCATGTTTATTGAGCATGTGTACATGTGGTATAATTAATTTAGAGAAGGTGTTAATATTTTTATATTCAGCTAAAAACAGACATTACTCGTAAATTTAATGTTATGTATTTAACCGCCACAAATTTACCACTGTGTGATAAATCGGAGGGGGGGACGAGAGAGAGAGCGAGTGATAGGAAGGGAGAGATACGCACAGGCTATGCACATTTATTGTTTTTAAAAACATTACTTGACCAACATTTAAGAAAATCAGCCTAATGTGTGAAATTGTGTCCATTAAACATTTTAAATACACCATGGTTAGGATGGT
The DNA here is from genome assembly GCF_039555335.1 of Amphiura filiformis. Classification (NCBI taxonomy): domain Eukaryota; kingdom Metazoa; phylum Echinodermata; class Ophiuroidea; order Amphilepidida; family Amphiuridae; genus Amphiura; species Amphiura filiformis. Next base: position 27,734 of record NW_027305624.1, read on the forward strand.
CAAATGGTGAATCATAACGATTTACACACATAGACAAGCACGCATTTCCAACGATTCACCATATAATAGAAAAGTAAATCCTATTATTCTTTATGTTTTGTGGTCAACCGTGCATAATGTGTGTTTTCAATGGGGAGATCTGCAATGATTTACCTTTACCATGAATAGGCTTTCACACTTTCAGTGTACACAGTTATACCCACTGAAGAGACAACGCAAATCATGTTTAATGAAATGTGCCAATTTGAGATTGCATAGGCCTAATAATAAAGGTCATTATCTATAATGCTCATAATGATCGGTGTTTGTTTAACTGAAAAACAACATTTTTGAATTGTTTATATTTTCTTTCTTTTTTCGATCAAAAATAATGACAATCATGAAATAACCCTGAACTTGCACACCAATCATTGACCATGTTAGTTAAAATATTATTGATTGATGTGTCCTATACATTGCGCATGTGTCTTTTAATGTAAAATTGGACTTGAACTTGAAACATATTGAACAGCAAGTGACATTTGCACTTTTTATTGTTCCTTCTTTTTTAATGCATTATTTTCCTTTTACTTAGATGTTTTGTTTTATCTTCTTTTATTTAATTTTGGCATTTTCTTTCCTATTTTGTGTTGGATTTGTTTCTTTGTTTCTTATATCTTTCATTATTATTTTTTGTGGGGGGGTCTTTAATGACTTCTTTTTCTTTTTCTTTGCTTGAAATCTTTGAAGTTTACTTTTGTGGGGTCAGGAATTACTGGTTTGAAGGAGAAGTTTGGCAATGCATTGGACATAGGGTGGTAGATGTCGTTGCATTATTTTGCTATCTACTGCAGATAGCATTGATAAATTTGCATCCCACATCCGTGTGATGTTTGATTGACGGTGCCCTTAGTGTTATAGCAAATATAAAAGATGGTCCATGATTGTCCAAAAACATTGTCAACTTTTTAGCTATTCAAATTGCTATGTTTTAAACTGTTTGGGGATATGTATCAGGTATTTTACGTCTTATTCGACTTAAATTATTCAAAATTTGATGAAAATATATGTTTAAAGTGACCGATCCCTGAAATATTTGTGGATGTAATGTAATATTATTTATTTCATGTGTTCCTTATTATATATAAACTAACATGTCCAAGTTTCATTTGAATCGCTCTACTGGATCTGAAGTTATGGTCCCAAATGTGAAAAAGCAAACACTGATTTTAGAATTCCTCAGACAATCTCAGAAAATATTGTTCGAACACTTTAAAGGCCTTATTGGAAATAGTCCCCCTTCTACCCCCGTACAATGTTGGCATACCCAATATGCTCATCTTCACATATCTTCTCCCAACATTGATTGGTGGGGAAAGGGAGGGATATGCTTAAGATGAACATTGAGAGAACTCTATTATAAATCTTAGTTTCCAGTGACTCATATAGCGTGCGCACTATACTAAGATGAACATGGGAATTACAGTGGGTGTTCGAACACATTTTTTCCGGGATTGTCTACAAAATTGCTTAGCAAAATCATCTGATTTTAGTTTTTGGACAATAACTCTGCAGTTACGCCATCGATTTTAATGCAATTTGGCACACATGTTAGAAACATAATTTGCTATCATCCCACAAAATATGGAGGAAATCAATGAATATTTTGATAGCGTTCTGTTAGTATAGATTTAACATAGCGTTTTGTACACACAAATACAGGCCTAAATTATTTATGTGCCATGTTTATTGAGCATGTGTACATGTGGTATAATTAATTTAGAGAAGGTGTTAACATTTTATATTCAGCTAAAAACAGACATTACTCGTAAATTTAATGTTATGTATTTAATGTCACAAATTTACCACTGTGTGATAAATCGGAGGGGGGACGAGAGAGAGAGCGAGTGATAGGAAGGAGAGATACGCACAGGCTATGCACATTTATTGTTTTTAAAAACATTACTTGACCAACATTTAAGAAAATCAGCCTAATGTGTGAAATTGTGTCCATTAAACATTTTAAATACACCATGGTTAGGATGGTCAAATGGTGAATCATAACGATTTACACACATAGACAAGCACGCATTTCCAACGATTCACCATATAATAGAAAAGTAAATCCTATTATTCTTTATGTTTTGTGGTCAACCGTGCATAATGTGTGTTTTCAATGGGGAGATCTGCAATGATTTACCTTTACCATGAATAGGCTTTCACACTTTCAGTGTACACAGTTATACCCACTGAAGAGACAACGCAAATCATGTTTAATGAAATGTGCCAATTTGAGATTGCATAGGCCTAATAATAAAGGTCATTATCTATAATGCTCATAATGATCGGTGTTTGTTTAACTGAAAAACAACATTTTTGAATTGTTTATATTTTCTTTCTTTTTTCGATCAAAATAATGACAATCATGAAATAACCCTGAACTTGCACACCAATCATTGACCATGTTAGTTAAAATATTATTGATTGATGTGTCCTATACATTGCGCATGTGTCTTTTAATGTAAAATTGGACTTGAACTTGAAACATATTGAACAGCAAGTGACATTTGCACTTTTTATTCTTCTTCTTTTTAATGCATTATTTTCCTTTTACTTAGATGTTTTGTTTTATCTTCTTTTATTTAATTTTGGCATTTTCTTTCCTATTTTGTGTTGGATTTGTTTCTTTGTTTCTTATATCTTTCATTATTATTTTTTGTGGGGGGGGGGGTCTTTAATGACTTCTTTTTCTTTTTTTTTGCTTGAAATCTTTGAAGTTTACTTTTGTGGGGTCAGGAATTACTGGTTTGGAAGGAGAAGTTTGGCAATGCATTGGACATAGGGTGGTAGATGTCGTTGCATTATTTTGCTATCTACTGCAGATAGCATTGACCAATTTGCATCCCACATCCGTGTGATGTTTGATTGACGGTGCCCTTAGTGTTATAGCAAATATAAAAGATGGTCCATGATTGTCCAAAAACATTGTCAACTTTTTAGCTATTCAAATTGCTATGTTTTAAACTGTTTGGGGATATGTATCAGGTATTTTACGTCTTATTCGACTTAAATTATTCAAAATTTGATGAAAATATATGTTTAAAGTGACCGATCCCTGAAATATTTGTGGATGTAATGTAATATTATTTATTTCATGTGTTCCTTATTATATATAAACTAACATGTCCAAGTTTCATTTGAATCGCTCTACTGGATCTGAAGTTATGGTCCCAAATGTGAAAAAGCAAACACTGATTTTAGAATTCCTCAGACAATCTCAGAAAATATTGTTCGAACACTTTAAAGGCCTTATTGGAAATAGTCCCCCTTCTACCCCCGTACAATGTTGGCATACCCAATATGCTCATCTTCACATATCTTCTCCCAACATTGATTGGTGGGGAAAGGGAGGGATATGCTTAAGATGAACATTGAGAGAACTCTATTATAAATCTTAGTTTCCAGTGACTCATATAGCGTGCGCACTATACTAAGATGAACATGGGAATTACAGTGGGTGTTCGAACACATTTTTCCGGGATTGTCTACAAAATTGCTTAGCAAAATCATCTGATTTTAGTTTTTGGACAATAACTCTGCAGTTACGCCATCGATTTTAATGCAATTTGGCACACATGTTAGAAACATAATTTGCTATCATCCCACAAAATATGGAGGAAATCAATGAATATTTTGATAGCGTTCTGTTAGTATAGATTTAACATAGCGTTTTGTACACACAAATACAGGCCTAAATTATTTATGTGCCATGTTTATTGAGCATGTGTACATGTGGTATAATTAATTTAGAGAAGGTGTTAACATTTTATATTCAGCTAAAAACAGACATTACTCGTAAATTTAATGTTATGTATTTAAATGTCACAAATTTACCACTGTGTGATAAATCGGAGGGGGGGGACGAGAGAGAGAGCGAGTGATAGGAAGGAGAGATACGCACAGGCTATGCACATTTATTGTTTTTAAAAACATTACTTGACCAACATTTAAGAAAATCAGCCTAATGTGTGAAATTGTGTCCATTAAACATTTTAAATACACCATGGTTAGGATGGTCAAATGGTGAATCATAACGATTTACACACATAGACAAGCACGCATTTCCAACGATTCACCATATAATAGAAAAGTAAATCCTATTATTCTTTATGTTTTGTGGTCAACCGTGCATAATGTGTGTTTTCAATGGGGAGATCTGCAATGATTTACCTTTACCATGAATAGGCTTTCACACTTTCAGTGTACACAGTTATACCCACTGAAGAGACAACGCAAATCATGTTTAATGAAATGTGCCAATTTGAGATTGCATAGGCCTAATAATAAAGGTCATTATCTATAATGCTCATAATGATCGGTGTTTGTTTAACTGAAAAACAACATTTTTGAATTGTTTATATTTTCTTTCTTTTTACAAACAAAAATAATGACAATCATGAAATAACCCTGAACTTGCACACCAATCATTGACCATGTTAGTTAAAATATTATTGATTGATGTGTCCTATACATTGCGCATGTGTCTTTTAATGTAAAATTGGACTTGAACTTGAAACATATTGAACAGCAAGTGACATTTGCACTTTTTATTGTTCCTTCTTTTTTAATGCATTATTTTCCTTTTACTTAGATGTTTTGTTTTATCTTCTTTTATTTAATTTTGGCATTTTCTTTCCTATTTTGTGTTGGATTTGTTTCTTTGTTTCTTATATCTTTCATTATTATTTTTTTTGTGTGGGGGTCTTTAATGACTTCTTTTTCTTTTTTTTGCTTGAAATCTTTGAAGTTTACTTTTGTGGGGTCAGGAATTACTGGTTTGGAAGGAGAAGTTTGGCAATGCATTGGACATAGGGTGGTAGATGTCGTTGCATTATTTTGCTATCTACTGCAGATAGCATTGATAAATTTGCATCCCACATCCGTGTGATGTTTGATTGACGGTGCCCTTAGTGTTATAGCAAATATAAAAGATGGTCCATGATTGTCCAAAAACATTGTCAACTTTTTAGCTATTCAAATTGCTATGTTTTAAACTGTTTGGGGATATGTATCAGGTATTTTACGTCTTATTCGACTTAAATTATTCAAAATTTGATGAAAATATATGTTTAAAGTGACCGATCCCTGAAATATTTGTGGATGTAATGTAATATTATTTATTTCATGTGTTCCTTATTATATATAAACTAACATGTCCAAGTTTCATTTGAATCGCTCTACTGGATCTGAAGTTATGGTCCCAAATGTGAAAAAGCAAACACTGATTTTAGAATTCCTCAGACAATCTCAGAAAATATTGTTCGAACACTTTAAAGGCCTTATTGGAAATAGTCCCCCTTCTACCCCCGTACAATGTTGGCATACCCAATATGCTCATCTTCACATATCTTCTCCCAACATTGATTGGTGGGGAAAGGGAGGGATATGCTTAAGATGAACATTGAGAGAACTCTATTATAAATCTTAGTTTCCAGTGACTCATATAGCGTGCGCACTATACTAAGATGAACATGGGAATTACAGTGGGTGTTCGAACACATTTTTTCCGGGATTGTCTACAAAATTGCTTAGCAAAATCATCTGATTTTAGTTTTTGGACAATAACTCTGCAGTTACGCCATCGATTTTAATGCAATTTGGCACACATGTTAGAAACATAATTTGCTATCATCCCACAAAATATGGAGGAAATCAATGAATATTTTGATAGCGTTCTGTTAGTATAGATTTAACATAGCGTTTTGTACACACAAATACAGGCCTAAATTATTTATGTGCCATGTTTATTGAGCATGTGTACATGTGGTATAATTAATTTAGAGAAGGTGTTAACATTTTATATTCAGCTAAAACAGACATTACTCGTAAATTTAATGTTATGTATTTAAATGTCACAAATTTACCACTGTGTGATAAATCGGAGGGGGGGACGAGAGAGAGAGCGAGTGATAGGAAGGGAGAGATACGCACAGGCTATGCACATTTATTGTTTTTAAAAACATTACTTGACCAACATTTAAGAAAATCAGCCTAATGTGTGAAATTGTGTCCATTAAACATTTTAAATACACCATGGTTAGGATGGTCAAATGGTGAATCATAACGATTTACACACATAGACAAGCACGCATTTCCAACGATTCACCATATAATAGAAAAGTAAATCCTATTATTCTTTATGTTTTGTGGTCAACCGTGCATAATGTGTGTTTTCAATGGGGAGATCTGCAATGATTTACCTTTACCATGAATAGGCTTTCACACTTTCAGTGTACACAGTTATACCCACTGAAGAGACAACGCAAATCATGTTTAATGAAATGTGCCAATTTGAGATTGCATAGGCCTAATAATAAAGGTCATTATCTATAATGCTCATAATGATCGGTGTTTGTTTAACTGAAAAACAACATTTTTGAATTGTTTATATTTTCTTTCTTTTAAAGATCAAAAATAATGACAATCATGAAATAACCCTGAACTTGCACACCAATCATTGACCATGTTAGTTAAAATATTATTGATTGATGTGTCCTATACATTGCGCATGTGTCTTTTAATGTAAAATTGGACTTGAACTTGAAACATATTGAACAGCAAGTGACATTTGCACTTTTTATTCTTGCTTCTTTTTAATGCATTATTTTCCTTTTACTTAGATGTTTTGTTTTATCTTCTTTTATTTAATTTTGGCATTTTCTTTCCTATTTTGTGTTGGATTTGTTTCTTTGTTTCTTATATCTTTCATTATTATTTTTTGTGGGGGGTCTTTAATGACTTCTTTTTCTTTTTCTTTGCTTGAAATCTTTGAAGTTTACTTTTGTGGGGTCAGGAATTACTGGTTTGGAAGGAGAAGTTTGGCAATGCATTGGACATAGGGTGGTAGATGTCGTTGCATTATTTTGCTATCTACTGCAGATAGCATTGAAAAATTTGCATCCCACATCCGTGTGATGTTTGATTGACGGTGCCCTTAGTGTTATAGCAAATATAAAAGATGGTCCATGATTGTCCAAAAACATTGTCAACTTTTTAGCTATTCAAATTGCTATGTTTTAAACTGTTTGGGGATATGTATCAGGTATTTTACGTCTTATTCGACTTAAATTATTCAAAATTTGATGAAAATATATGTTTAAAGTGACCGATCCCTGAAATATTTGTGGATGTAATGTAATATTATTTATTTCATGTGTTCCTTATTATATATAAACTAACATGTCCAAGTTTCATTTGAATCGCTCTACTGGATCTGAAGTTATGGTCCCAAATGTGAAAAAGCAAACACTGATTTTAGAATTCCTCAGACAATCTCAGAAAATATTGTTCGAACACTTTAAAGGCCTTATTGGAAATAGTCCCCCTTCTACCCCCGTACAATGTTGGCATACCCAATATGCTCATCTTCACATATCTTCTCCCAACATTGATTGGTGGGGAAAGGGAGGGATATGCTTAAGATGAACATTGAGAGAACTCTATTATAAATCTTAGTTTCCAGTGACTCATATAGCGTGCGCACTATACTAAGATGAACATGGGAATTACAGTGGGTGTTCGAACACATTTTTTTCCGGGATTGTCTACAAAATTGCTTAGCAAAATCATCTGATTTTAGTTTTTGGACAATAACTCTGCAGTTACGCCATCGATTTTAATGCAATTTGGCACACATGTTAGAAACATAATTTGCTATCATCCCACAAAATATGGAGGAAATCAATGAATATTTTGATAGCGTTCTGTTAGTATAGATTTAACATAGCGTTTTGTACACACAAATACAGGCCTAAATTATTTATGTGCCATGTTTATTGAGCATGTGTACATGTGGTATAATTAATTTAGAGAAGGTGTTAACATTTTATATTCAGCTAAAAACAGACATTACTCGTAAATTTAATGTTATGTATTTAAATGTCACAAATTTACCACTGTGTGATAAATCGGAGGGGGGGACGAGAGAGAGAGCGAGTGATAGGAAGGGAGAGATACGCACAGGCTATGCACATTTATTGTTTTTAAAAACATTACTTGACCAACATTTAAGAAAATCAGCCTAATGTGTGAAATTGTGTCCATTAAACATTTTAAATACACCATGGTTAGGATGGTCAAATGGTGAATCATAACGATTTACACACATAGACAAGCACGCATTTCCAACGATTCACCATATAATAGAAAAGTAAATCCTATTATTCTTTATGTTTTGTGGTCAACCGTGCATAATGTGTGTTTTCAATGGGGAGATCTGCAATGATTTACCTTTACCATGAATAGGCTTTCACACTTTCAGTGTACACAGTTATACCCACTGAAGAGACAACGCAAATCATGTTTAATGAAATGTGCCAATTTGAGATTGCATAGGCCTAATAATAAAGGTCATTATCTATAATGCTCATAATGATCGGTGTTTGTTTAACTGAAAAACAACATTTTTGAATTGTTTATATTTTCTTTCTTTTTCGATCAAAATAATGACAATCATGAAATAACCCTGAACTTGCACACCAATCATTGACCATGTTAGTTAAAATATTATTGATTGATGTGTCCTATACATTGCGCATGTGTCTTTTAATGTAAAATTGGACTTGAACTTGAAACATATTGAACAGCAAGTGACATTTGCACTTTTTATTCTTCTTCTTTTTAATGCATTATTTTCCTTTTACTTAGATGTTTTGTTTTATCTTCTTTTATTTAATTTTGGCATTTTCTTTCCTATTTTGTGTTGGATTTGTTTCTTTGTTTCTTATATCTTTCATTATTATTTTTTGGGGGGGGGTCTTTAATGACTTCTTTTTTTTTTTTTTGCTTGAAATCTTTGAAGTTTACTTTTGTGGGGTCAGGAATTACTGGTTTGGAAGGAGAAGTTTGGCAATGCATTGGACATAGGGTGGTAGATGTCGTTGCATTATTTTGCTATCTACTGCAGATAGCATTGAACAATTTGCATCCCACATCCGTGTGATGTTTGATTGACGGTGCCCTTAGTGTTATAGCAAATATAAAAGATGGTCCATGATTGTCCAAAAACATTGTCAACTTTTTAGCTATTCAAATTGCTATGTTTTAAACTGTTTGGGGATATGTATCAGGTATTTTACGTCTTATTCGACTTAAATTATTCAAAATTTGATGAAAATATATGTTTAAAGTGACCGATCCCTGAAATATTTGTGGATGTAATGTAATATTATTTATTTCATGTGTTCCTTATTATATATAAACTAACATGTCCAAGTTTCATTTGAATCGCTCTACTGGATCTGAAGTTATGGTCCCAAATGTGAAAAAGCAAACACTGATTTTAGAATTCCTCAGACAATCTCAGAAAATATTGTTCGAACACTTTAAAGGCCTTATTGGAAATAGTCCCCCTTCTACCCCCGTACAATGTTGGCATACCCAATATGCTCATCTTCACATATCTTCTCCCAACATTGATTGGTGGGGAAAGGGAGGGATATGCTTAAGATGAACATTGAGAGAACTCTATTATAAATCTTAGTTTCCAGTGACTCATATAGCGTGCGCACTATACTAAGATGAACATGGGAATTACAGTGGGTGTTCGAACACATTTTTCCGGGATTGTCTACAAAATTGCTTAGCAAAATCATCTGATTTTAGTTTTTGGACAATAACTCTGCAGTTACGCCATCGATTTTAATGCAATTTGGCACACATGTTAGAAACATAATTTGCTATCATCCCACAAAATATGGAGGAAATCAATGAATATTTTGATAGCGTTCTGTTAGTATAGATTTAACATAGCGTTTTGTACACACAAATACAGGCCTAAATTATTTATGTGCCATGTTTATTGAGCATGTGTGTGGGTATAATTAATTTAGAGAAGGTGTTAACATTTTATATTCAGCTAAAACAGACATTACTCGTAAATTTAATGTTATGTATTTAAATGTCACAAATTTACCACTGTGTGATAAATCGGAGGGGGGGACGAGAGAGAGAGCGAGTGATAGGAAGGGAGAGATACGCACAGGCTATGCACATTTATTGTTTTTAAAAACATTACTTGACCAACATTTAAGAAAATCAGCCTAATGTGTGAAATTGTGTCCATTAAACATTTTAAATACACCATGGTTAGGATGGTCAAATGGTGAATCATAACGATTTACACACATAGACAAGCACGCATTTCCAACGATTCACCATATAATAGAAAAGTAAATCCTATTATTCTTTATGTTTTGTGGTCAACCGTGCATAATGTGTGTTTTCAATGGGGAGATCTGCAATGATTTACCTTTACCATGAATAGGCTTTCACACTTTCAGTGTACACAGTTATACCCACTGAAGAGACAACGCAAATCATGTTTAATGAAATGTGCCAATTTGAGATTGCATAGGCCTAATAATAAAGGTCATTATCTATAATGCTCATAATGATCGGTGTTTGTTTAACTGAAAAACAACATTTTTGAATTGTTTATATTTTCTTTCTTTTTTCTTTCAAAAATAATGACAATCATGAAATAACCCTGAACTTGCACACCAATCATTGACCATGTTAGTTAAAATATTATTGATTGATGTGTCCTATACATTGCGCATGTGTCTTTTAATGTAAAATTGGACTTGAACTTGAAACATATTGAACAGCAAGTGACATTTGCACTTTTTATTGTTCCTTCTTTTTTAATGCATTATTTTCCTTTTACTTAGATGTTTTGTTTTATCTTCTTTTATTTAATTTTGGCATTTTCTTTCCTATTTGTGTTGGATTTGTTTCTTTTTTTCTTTTATTTTTTATTATTATTTTTTGTGGGGGGTCTTTAATGACTTCTTTTTCTTTTTCTTTGCTTGAAATCTTTGAAGTTTACTTTTGTGGGGTCAGGAATTACTGGTTTGGAAGGAGAAGTTTGGCAATGCATTGGACATAGGGTGGTAGATGTCGTTGCATTATTTTGCTATCTACTGCAGATAGCATTGACAAATTGCATCCCACATCCGTGTGATGTTTGATTGACGGTGCCCTTAGTGTTATAGCAAATATAAAAGATGGTCCATGATTGTCCAAAACATTGTCAACTTTTTAGCTATTCAAATTGCTATGTTTTAAACTGTTTGGGGATATGTATCAGGTATTTTACGTCTTATTCGACTTAAATTATTCAAAATTTGATGAAAATATATGTTTAAAGTGACCGATCCCTGAAATATTTGTGGATGTAATGTAATATTATTTATTTCATGTGTTCCTTATTATATATAAACTAACATGTCCAAGTTTCATTTGAATCGCTCTACTGGATCTGAAGTTATGGTCCCAAATGTGAAAAAGCAAACACTGATTTTAGAATTCCTCAGACAATCTCAGAAAATATTGTTCGAACACTTTAAAGGCCTTATTGGAAATAGTCCCCCTTCTACCCCCGTACAATGTTGGCATACCCAATATGCTCATCTTCACATATCTTCTCCCAACATTGATTGGTGGGGAAAGGGAGGGATATGCTTAAGATGAACATTGAGAGAACTCTATTATAAATCTTAGTTTCCAGTGACTCATATAGCGTGCGCACTATACTAAGATGAACATGGGAATTACAGTGGGTGTTCGAACACATTTTTTCCGGGATTGTCTACAAAATTGCTTAGCAAAATCATCTGATTTTAGTTTTTGGACAATAACTCTGCAGTTACGCCATCGATTTTAATGCAATTTGGCACACATGTTAGAAACATAATTTGCTATCATCCCACAAAATATGGAGGAAATCAATGAATATTTTGATAGCGTTCTGTTAGTATAGATTTAACATAGCGTTTTGTACACACAAATACAGGCCTAAATTATTTATGTGCCATGTTTATTGAGCATGTGTACATGTGGTATAATTAATTTAGAGAAGGTGTTAACATTTTATATTCAGCTAAAAACAGACATTACTCGTAAATTTAATGTTATGTATTTAAATGTCACAAATTTACCACTGTGTGATAAATCGGAGGGGGGACGAGAGAGAGAGCGAGTGATAGGAAGGGAGAGATACGCACAGGCTATGCACATTTATTGTTTTTAAAAACATTACTTGACCAACATTTAAGAAAATCAGCCTAATGTGTGAAATTGTGTCCATTAAACATTTTAAATACACCATGGTTAGGATGGTCAAATGGTGAATCATAACGATTTACACACATAGACAAGCACGCATTTCCAACGATTCACCATATAATAGAAAAGTAAATCCTATTATTCTTTATGTTTGTGGTCAACCGTGCATAATGTGTGTTTTCAATGGGGAGATCTGCAATGATTTACCTTTACCATGAATAGGCTTTCACACTTTCAGTGTACACAGTTATACCCACTGAAGAGACAACGCAAATCATGTTTAATGAAATGTGCCAATTTGAGATTGCATAGGCCTAATAATAAAGGTCATTATCTATAATGCTCATAATGATCGGTGTTTGTTTAACTGAAAAACAACATTTTTGAATTGTTTATATTTTCTTTCTTTTTTTTTCAAAAATAATGACAATCATGAAATAACCCTGAACTTGCACACCAATCATTGACCATGTTAGTTAAAATATTATTGATTGATGTGTCCTATACATTGCGCATGTGTCTTTTAATGTAAAATTGGACTTGAACTTGAAACATATTGAACAGCAAGTGACATTTGCACTTTTTATTGTTCCTTCTTTTTAATGCATTATTTTCCTTTTACTTAGATGTTTTGTTTTATCTTCTTTTATTTAATTTTGGCATTTTCTTTCCTATTTTGTGTTGGATTTGTTTCTTTGTTTCTTATATCTTTCATTATTATTTTTTTGTGGGGGGGTCTTTAATGACTTCTTTTTCTTTTTCTTTGCTTGAAATCTTTGAAGTTTACTTTTGTGGGGTCAGGAATTACTGGTTTGGAAGGAGAAGTTTGGCAATGCATTGGACATAGGGTGGTAGATGTCGTTGCATTATTTTGCTATCTACTGCAGATAGCATTGACAAATTTGCATCCCACATCCGTGTGATGTTTGATTGACGGTGCCCTTAGTGTTATAGCAAATATAAAAGATGGTCCATGATTGTCCAAAAACATTGTCAACTTTTTAGCTATTCAAATTGCTATGTTTTAAACTGTTTGGGGATATGTATCAGGTATTTTACGTCTTATTCGACTTAAATTATTCAAAATTTGATGAAAATATATGTTTAAAGTGACCGATCCCTGAAATATTTGTGGATGTAATGTAATATTATTTATTTCATGTGTTCCTTATTATATATAAACTAACATGTCCAAGTTTCATTTGAATCGCTCTACTGGATCTGAAGTTATGGTCCCAAATGTGAAAAAGCAAACACTGATTTTAGAATTCCTCAGACAATCTCAGAAAATATTGTTCGAACACTTTAAAGGCCTTATTGGAAATAGTCCCCCTTCTACCCCCGTACAATGTTGGCATACCCAATATGCTCATCTTCACATATCTTCTCCCAACATTGATTGGTGGGGAAAGGGAGGGATATGCTTAAGATGAACATTGAGAGAACTCTATTATAAATCTTAGTTTCCAGTGACTCATATAGCGTGCGCACTATACTAAGATGAACATGGGAATTACAGTGGGTGTTCGAACACATTTTTCCGGGATTGTCTACAAAATTGCTTAGCAAAATCATCTGATTTTAGTTTTTGGACAATAACTCTGCAGTTACGCCATCGATTTTAATGCAATTTGGCACACATGTTAGAAACATAATTTGCTATCATCCCACAAAATATGGAGGAAATCAATGAATATTTTGATAGCGTTCTGTTAGTATAGATTTAACATAGCGTTTTGTACACACAAATACAGGCCTAAATTATTTATGTGCCATGTTTATTGAGCATGTGTACATGTGGTATAATTAATTTAGAGAAGGTGTTAACATTTTATATTCAGCTAAAACAGACATTACTCGTAAATTTAATGTTATGTATTTAAATGTCACAAATTTACCACTGTTTGATAAAGCGGATGGTCGACGAGAGAGAGAGCGAGTGATAGGAAGGAGAGATACGCACAGGCTATGCACATTTATTGTTTTTAAAAACATTACTTGACCAACATTTAAGAAAATCAGCCTAATGTGTGAAATTGTGTCCATTAAACATTTTAAATACACCATGGTTAGGATGGTCAAATGGTGAATCATAACGATTTACACACATAGACAAGCACGCATTTCCAACGATTCACCATATAATAGAAAAGTAAATCCTATTATTCTTTATGTTTTGTGGTCAACCGTGCATAATGTGTGTTTTCAATGGGGAGATCTGCAATGATTTACCTTTACCATGAATAGGCTTTCACACTTTCAGTGTACACAGTTATACCCACTGAAGAGACAACGCAAATCATGTTTAATGAAATGTGCCAATTTGAGATTGCATAGGCCTAATAATAAAGGTCATTATCTATAATGCTCATAATGATCGGTGTTTGTTTAACTGAAAAACAACATTTTTGAATTGTTTATATTTTCTTTCTTTTTTCTATCAAAAATAATGACAATCATGAAATAACCCTGAACTTGCACACCAATCATTGACCATGTTAGTTAAAATATTATTGATTGATGTGTCCTATACATTGCGCATGTGTCTTTTAATGTAAAATTGGACTTGAACTTGAAACATATTGAACAGCAAGTGACATTTGCACTTTTTATTGTTCCTTCTTTTTAATGCATTATTTTCCTTTTACTTAGATGTTTTGTTTTATCTTCTTTTATTTAATTTTGGCATTTTCTTTCCTATTTTGTGTTGGATTTGTTTCTTTGTTTCTTATATCTTTCATTATTATTTTTTGTGGGGGGGGGGGGTCTTTAATGACTTCTTTTTCTTTTTCTTTGCTTGAAATCTTTGAAGTTTACTTTTGTGGGGTCAGGAATTACTGGTTTGGAAGGAGAAGTTTGGCAATGCATTGGACATAGGGTGGTAGATGTCGTTGCATTATTTTGCTATCTACTGCAGATAGCATTGACAAATTGCATCCCACATCCGTGTGATGTTTGATTGACGGTGCCCTTAGTGTTATAGCAAATATAAAAGATGGTCCATGATTGTCCAAAAACATTGTCAACTTTTTAGCTATTCAAATTGCTATGTTTTAAACTGTTTGGGGATATGTATCAGGTATTTTACGTCTTATTCGACTTAAATTATTCAAAATTTGATGAAAATATATGTTTAAAGTGACCGATCCCTGAAATATTTGTGGATGTAATGTAATATTATTTATTTCATGTGTTCCTTATTATATATAAACTAACATGTCCAAGTTTCATTTGAATCGCTCTACTGGATCTGAAGTTATGGTCCCAAATGTGAAAAAGCAAACACTGATTTTAGAATTCCTCAGACAATCTCAGAAAATATTGTTCGAACACTTTAAAGGCCTTATTGGAAATAGTCCCCCTTCTACCCCCGTACAATGTTGGCATACCCAATATGCTCATCTTCACATATCTTCTCCCAACATTGATTGGTGGGGAAAGGGAGGGATATGCTTAAGATGAACATTGAGAGAACTCTATTATAAATCTTAGTTTCCAGTGACTCATATAGCGTGCGCACTATACTAAGATGAACATGGGAATTACAGTGGGTGTTCGAACACATTTTTCCGGGATTGTCTACAAAATTGCTTAGCAAAATCATCTGATTTTAGTTTTTGGACAATAACTCTGCAGTTACGCCATCGATTTTAATGCAATTTGGCACACATGTTAGAAACATAATTTGCTATCATCCCACAAAATATGGAGGAAATCAATGAATATTTTGATAGCGTTCTGTTAGTATAGATTTAACATAGCGTTTTGTACACACAAATACAGGCCTAAATTATTTATGTGCCATGTTTATTGAGCATGTGTACATGTGGTATAATTAATTTAGAGAAGGTGTTAACATTTTATATTCAGCTAAAACAGACATTACTCGTAAATTTAATGTTATGTATTTAAATGTCACAAATTTACCACTGTGTGATAAATCGGAGGGGGGGACGAGAGAGAGAGCGAGTGATAGGAAGGGAGAGATACGCACAGGCTATGCACATTTATTGTTTTTAAAAACATTACTTGACCAACATTTAAGAAAATCAGCCTAATGTGTGAAATTGTGTCCATTAAACATTTTAAATACACCATGGTTAGGATGGTCAAATGGTGAATCATAACGATTTACACACATAGACAAGCACGCATTTCCAACGATTCACCATATAATAGAAAAGTAAATCCTATTATTCTTTATGTTTTGTGGTCAACCGTGCATAATGTGTGTTTTCAATGGGGAGATCTGCAATGATTTACCTTTACCATGAATAGGCTTTCACACTTTCAGTGTACACAGTTATACCCACTGAAGAGACAACGCAAATCATGTTTAATGAAATGTGCCAATTTGAGATTGCATAGGCCTAATAATAAAGGTCATTATCTATAATGCTCATAATGATCGGTGTTTGTTTAACTGAAAAACAACATTTTTGAATTGTTTATATTTTCTTTCTTTTTTTTTTCAAAAATAATGACAATCATGAAATAACCCTGAACTTGCACACCAATCATTGACCATGTTAGTTAAAATATTATTGATTGATGTGTCCTATACATTGCGCATGTGTCTTTTAATGTAAAATTGGACTTGAACTTGAAACATATTGAACAGCAAGTGACATTTGCACTTTTTATTGTTCCTTCTTTTTTAATGCATTATTTTCCTTTTACTTAGATGTTTTGTTTTATCTTCTTTTATTTAATTTTGGCATTTTCTTTCCTATTTTGTGTTGGATTTGTTTCTTTGTTTCTTATATCTTTCATTATTATTTTTTGTGGGGGGGGGGGGTCTTTAATGACTTCTTTTTTTTTTTTTTGCTTGAAATCTTTGAAGTTTACTTTTGTGGGGTCAGGAATTACTGGTTTGGAAGGAGAAGTTTGGCAATGCATTGGACATAGGGTGGTAGATGTCGTTGCATTATTTTGCTATCTACTGCACATAGCATTGACAAACTTGCATCCCACATCCGTGTGATGTTTGATTGACGGTGCCCTTAGTGTTATAGCAAATATAAAAGATGGTCCATGATTGTCCAAAAACATTGTCAACTTTTTAGCTATTCAAATTGCTATGTTTTAAACTGTTTGGGGATATGTATCAGGTATTTTACGTCTTATTCGACTTAAATTATTCAAAATTTGATGAAAATATATGTTTAAAGTGACCGATCCCTGAAATATTTGTGGATGTAATGTAATATTATTTATTTCATGTGTTCCTTATTATATATAAACTAACATGTCCAAGTTTCATTTGAATCGCTCTACTGGATCTGAAGTTATGGTCCCAAATGTGAAAAAGCAAACACTGATTTTAGAATTCCTCAGACAATCTCAGAAAATATTGTTCGAACACTTTAAAGGCCTTATTGGAAATAGTCCCCCTTCTACCCCCGTACAATGTTGGCATACCCAATATGCTCATCTTCACATATCTTCTCCCAACATTGATTGGTGGGGAAAGGGAGGGATATGCTTAAGATGAACATTGAGAGAACTCTATTATAAATCTTAGTTTCCAGTGACTCATATAGCGTGCGCACTATACTAAGATGAACATGGGAATTACAGTGGGTGTTCGAACACATTTTTCCGGGATTGTCTACAAAATTGCTTAGCAAAATCATCTGATTTTAGTTTTTGGACAATAACTCTGCAGTTACGCCATCGATTTTAATGCAATTTGGCACACATGTTAGAAACATAATTTGCTATCATCCCACAAAATATGGAGGAAATCAATGAATATTTTGATAGCGTTCTGTTAGTATAGATTTAACATAGCGTTTTGTACACACAAATACAGGCCTAAATTATTTATGTGCCATGTTTATTGAGCATGTGTACATGTGGTATAATTAATTTAGAGAAGGTGTTAACATTTTATATTCAGCTAAAAAAACAGACATTACTCGTAAATTTAATGTTATGTATTTAAATGTCACAAATTTACCACTGTGTGATAAATCGGAGGGGGGGAGAGAGAGAGCGAGTGATAGGAAGGAGAGATACGCACAGGCTATGCACATTTATTGTTTTTAAAAACATTACTTGACCAACATTTAAGAAAATCAGCCTAATGTGTGAAATTGTGTCCATTAAACATTTTAAATACACCATGGTTAGGATGGTCAAATGGTGAATCATAACGATTTACACACATAGACAAGCACGCATTTCCAACGATTCACCATATAATAGAAAAGTAAATCCTATTATTCTTTATGTTTTGTGGTCAACCGTGCATAATGTGTGTTTTCAATGGGGAGATCTGCAATGATTTACCTTTACCATGAATAGGCTTTCACACTTTCAGTGTACACAGTTATACCCACTGAAGAGACAACGCAAATCATGTTTAATGAAATGTGCCAATTTGAGATTGCATAGGCCTAATAATAAAGGTCATTATCTATAATGCTCATAATGATCGGTGTTTGTTTAACTGAAAAACAACATTTTTGAATTGTTTATATTTTCTTTCTTTTTTTTTTCAAAAATAATGACAATCATGAAATAACCCTGAACTTGCACACCAATCATTGACCATGTTAGTTAAAATATTATTGATTGATGTGTCCTATACATTGCGCATGTGTCTTTTAATGTAAAATTGGACTTGAACTTGAAACATATTGAACAGCAAGTGACATTTGCACTTAATATTCTTCCTTCTTTTCAATGCATGATTTTCCTTTTACTTAGATGTTTTGTTTTATCTTCTTTTATTTAATTTTGGCATTTTCTTTCCTATTTTGTGTTGGATTTGTTTCTTTGTTTCTTATATCTTTCATTATTATTTTTTGTGGGGGGTCTTTAATGACTTCTTTTTCTTTTTCTTTGCTTGAAATCTTTGAAGTTTACTTTTGTGGGGTCAGGAATTACTGGTTTGGAAGGAGAAGTTTGGCAATGCATTGGACATAGGGTGGTAGATGTCGTTGCATTATTTTGCTATCTACTGCAGATAGCATTGACAAATTTGCATCCCACATCCGTGTGATGTTTGATTGACGGTGCCCTTAGTGTTATAGCAAATATAAAAGATGGTCCATGATTGTCCAAAAACATTGTCAACTTTTTAGCTATTCAAATTGCTATGTTTTAAACTGTTTGGGGATATGTATCAGGTATTTTACGTCTTATTCGACTTAAATTATTCAAAATTTGATGAAAATATATGTTTAAAGTGACCGATCCCTGAAATATTTGTGGATGTAATGTAATATTATTTATTTCATGTGTTCCTTATTATATATAAACTAACATGTCCAAGTTTCATTTGAATCGCTCTACTGGATCTGAAGTTATGGTCCCAAATGTGAAAAAGCAAACACTGATTTTAGAATTCCTCAGACAATCTCAGAAAATATTGTTCGAACACTTTAAAGGCCTTATTGGAAATAGTCCCCCTTCTACCCCCGTACAATGTTGGCATACCCAATATGCTCATCTTCACATATCTTCTCCCAACATTGATTGGTGGGGAAAGGGAGGGATATGCTTAAGATGAACATTGAGAGAACTCTATTATAAATCTTAGTTTCCAGTGACTCATATAGCGTGCGCACTATACTAAGATGAACATGGGAATTACAGTGGGTGTTCGAACACATTTTTCCGGGATTGTCTACAAAATTGCTTAGCAAAATCATCTGATTTTAGTTTTTGGACAATAACTCTGCAGTTACGCCATCGATTTTAATGCAATTTGGCACACATGTTAGAAACATAATTTGCTATCATCCCACAAAATATGGAGGAAATCAATGAATATTTTGATAGCGTTCTGTTAGTATAGATTTAACATAGCGTTTTGTACACACAAATACAGGCCTAAATTATTTATGTGCCATGTTTATTGAGCATGTGTACATGTGGTATAATTAATTTAGAGAAGGTGTTAACATTTTATATTCAGCTAAAACAGACATTACTCGTAAATTTAATGTTATGTATTTAAATGTCACAAATTTACCACTGTGTGATAAATCGGAGGGGGGGACGAGAGAGAGAGCGAGTGATAGGAAGGGAGAGATACGCACAGGCTATGCACATTTATTGTTTTTAAAAACATTACTTGACCAACATTTAAGAAAATCAGCCTAATGTGTGAAATTGTGTCCATTAAACATTTTAAATACACCATGGTTAGGATGGTCAAATGGTAACTCATAACGATTTACACACATAGACAAGCACGCATTTCCAACGATTCACCATATAATAGAAAAGTAAATCCTATTATTCTTTATGTTTTGTGGTCAACCGTGCATAATGTGTGTTTTCAATGGGGAGATCTGCAATGATTTACCTTTACCATGAATAGGCTTTCACACTTTCAGTGTACACAGTTATACCCACTGAAGAGACAACGCAAATCATGTTTAATGAAATGTGCCAATTTGAGATTGCATAGGCCTAATAATAAAGGTCATTATCTATAATGCTCATAATGATCGGTGTTTGTTTAACTGAAAAACAACATTTTTGAATTGTTTATATTTTCTTTCTTTTTTCGATCAAAAATAATGACAATCATGAAATAACCCTGAACTTGCACACCAATCATTGACCATGTTAGTTAAAATATTATTGATTGATGTGTCCTATACATTGCGCATGTGTCTTTTAATGTAAAATTGGACTTGAACTTGAAACATATTGAACAGCAAGTGACATTTGCACTTTTTATTGTTCCTTCTTTTTTAATGCATTATTTTCCTTTTACTTAGATGTTTTGTTTTATCTTCTTTTATTTAATTTTGGCATTTTCTTTCCTATTTTGTGTTGGATTTGTTTCTTTGTTTCTTATATCTTTCATTATTATTTTTTGTGGGGGGGTCTTTAATGACTTCTTTTTCTTTTTCTTTGCTTGAAATCTTTGAAGTTTACTTTTGTGGGGTCAGGAATTACTGGTTTGGAAGGAGAAGTTTGGCAATGCATTGGACATAGGGTGGTAGATGTCGTTGCATTATTTTGCTATCTACTGCAGATAGCATTAACAAATTTAATCCCACATCCGTGTGATGTTTGATTGACGGTGCCCTTAGTGTTATAGCAAATATAAAAGATGGTCCATGATTGTCCAAAAACATTGTCAACTTTTTAGCTATTCAAATTGCTATGTTTTAAACTGTTTGGGGATATGTATCAGGTATTTTACGTCTTATTCGACTTAAATTATTCAAAATTTGATGAAAATATATGTTTAAAGTGACCGATCCCTGAAATATTTGTGGATGTAATGTAATATTATTTATTTCATGTGTTCCTTATTATATATAAACTAACATGTCCAAGTTTCATTTGAATCGCTCTACTGGATCTGAAGTTATGGTCCCAAATGTGAAAAAGCAAACACTGATTTTAGAATTCCTCAGACAATCTCAGAAAATATTGTTCGAACACTTTAAAGGCCTTATTGGAAATAGTCCCCCTTCTACCCCCGTACAATGTTGGCATACCCAATATGCTCATCTTCACATATCTTCTCCCAACATTGATTGGTGGGGAAAGGGAGGGATATGCTTAAGATGAACATTGAGAGAACTCTATTATAAATCTTAGTTTCCAGTGACTCATATAGCGTGCGCACTATACTAAGATGAACATGGGAATTACAGTGGGTGTTCGAACACATTTTTTCCGGGATTGTCTACAAAATTGCTTAGCAAAATCATCTGATTTTAGTTTTTGGACAATAACTCTGCAGTTACGCCATCGATTTTAATGCAATTTGGCACACATGTTAGAAACATAATTTGCTATCATCCCACAAAATATGGAGGAAATCAATGAATATTTTGATAGCGTTCTGTTAGTATAGATTTAACATAGCGTTTTGTACACACAAATACAGGCCTAAATTATTTATGTGCCATGTTTATTGAGCATGTGTACATGTGGTATAATTAATTTAGAGAAGGTGTTAACATTTTATATTCAGCTAAAACAGACATTACTCGTAAATTTAATGTTATGTATTTAAATGTCACAAATTTACCACTGTGTGATAAATCGGAGGGGGACGAGAGAGAGAGCGAGTGATAGGCAGGGAGAGATACGCACAGGCTATGCACATTTATTGTTTTTAAAAACATTACTTGACCAACATTTAAGAAAATCAGCCTAATGTGTGAAATTGTGTCCATTAAACATTTTAAATACACCATGGTTAGGATGGTCAAATGGTGAATCATAACGATTTACACACATAGACAAGCACGCATTTCCAACGATTCACCATATAATAGAAAAGTAAATCCTATTATTCTTTATGTTTTGTGGTCAACCGTGCATAATGTGTGTTTTCAATGGGGAGATCTGCAATGATTTACCTTTACCATGAATAGGCTTTCACACTTTCAGTGTACACAGTTATACCCACTGAAGAGACAACGCAAATCATGTTTAATGAAATGTGCCAATTTGAGATTGCATAGGCCTAATAATAAAGGTCATTATCTATAATGCTCATAATGATCGGTGTTTGTTTAACTGAAAAACAACATTTTTGAATTGTTTATATTTTCTTTCTTTTTTTATCAAAAATAATGACAATCATGAAATAACCCTGAACTTGCACACCAATCATTGACCATGTTAGTTAAAATATTATTGATTGATGTGTCCTATACATTGCGCATGTGTCTTTTAATGTAAAATTGGACTTGAACTTGAAACATATTGAACAGCAAGTGACATTTGCACTTCCTTCTTTTTAATGCATTATTTTCCTTTTACTTAGATGTTTTGTTTTATCTTCTTTTATTTAATTTTGGCATTTTCTTTCCTATTTTGTGTTGGATTTGTTTCTTTGTTTCTTATATCTTTCATTATTATTTTTTGTGGGGGGTCTTTAATGACTTCTTTTCTTTTTCTTTGCTTGAAATCTTTGAAGTTTACTTTTGTGGGGTCAGGAATTACTGGTTTGGAAGGAGAAGTTTGGCAATGCATTGGACATAGGGTGGTAGATGTCGTTGCATTATTTTGCTATCTACTGCAGATAGCATTGACAAATTTGCATCCCACATCCGTGTGATGTTTGATTGACGGTGCCCTTAGTGTTATAGCAAATATAAAAGATGGTCCATGATTGTCCAAAAACATTGTCAACTTTTTAGCTATTCAAATTGCTATGTTTTAAACTGTTTGGGGATATGTATCAGGTATTTTACGTCTTATTCGACTTAAATTATTCAAAATTTGATGAAAATATATGTTTAAAGTGACCGATCCCTGAAATATTTGTGGATGTAATGTAATATTATTTATTTCATGTGTTCCTTATTATATATAAACTAACATGTCCAAGTTTCATTTGAATCGCTCTACTGGATCTGAAGTTATGGTCCCAAATGTGAAAAAGCAAACACTGATTTTAGAATTCCTCAGACAATCTCAGAAAATATTGTTCGAACACTTTAAAGGCCTTATTGGAAATAGTCCCCCTTCTACCCCCGTACAATGTTGGCATACCCAATATGCTCATCTTCACATATCTTCTCCCAACATTGATTGGTGGGGAAATGGGAGGGGATATGCTTAAGATGAACATTGAGAGAACTCTATTATAAATCTTAGTTTCCAGTGACTCATATAGCGTGCGCACTATACTAAGATGAACATGGGAATTACAGTGGGTGTTCGAACACATTTTTCCGGGATTGTCTACAAAATTGCTTAGCAAAATCATCTGATTTTAGTTTTTGGACAATAACTCTGCAGTTACGCCATCGATTTTAATGCAATTTGGCACACATGTTAGAAACATAATTTGCTATCATCCCACAAAATATGGAGGAAATCAATGAATATTTTGATAGCGTTCTGTTAGTATAGATTTAACATAGCGTTTTGTACACACAAATACAGGCCTAAATTATTTATGTGCCATGTTTATTGAGCATGTGTACATGTGGTATAATTAATTTAGAGAAGGTGTTAACATTTTATATTCAGCTAAAAACAGACATTACTCGTAAATTTAATGTTATGTATTTAAATGTCACAAATTTACCACTGTGTGATAAATCGGAGGGGGGACGAGAGAGAGAGCGCGTGATAGGGAGCGAGAGATACGCACAGGCTATGCACATTTATTGTTTTTAAAAACATTACTTGACCAACATTTAAGAAAATCAGCCTAATGTGTGAAATTGTGTCCATTAAACATTTTAAATACACCATGGTTAGGATGGTCAAATGGTGAATCATAACGATTTACACACATAGACAAGCACGCATTTCCAACGATTCACCATATAATAGAAAAGTAAATCCTATTATTCTTTATGTTTTGTGGTCAACCGTGCATAATGTGTGTTTTCAATGGGGAGATCTGCAATGATTTACCTTTACCATGAATAGGCTTTCACACTTTCAGTGTACACAGTTATACCCACTGAAGAGACAACGCAAATCATGTTTAATGAAATGTGCCAATTTGAGATTGCATAGGCCTAATAATAAAGGTCATTATCTATAATGCTCATAATGATCGGTGTTTGTTTAACTGAAAAACAACATTTTTGAATTGTTTATATTTTCTTTCTTTTTTCGATCAAAAATAATGACAATCATGAAATAACCCTGAACTTGCACACCAATCATTGACCATGTTAGTTAAAATATTATTGATTGATGTGTCCTATACATTGCGCATGTGTCTTTTAATGTAAAATTGGACTTGAACTTGAAACATATTGAACAGCAAGTGACATTTGCACTTTTTATTGTTCCTTCTTTTTTAATGCATTATTTTCCTTTTACTTAGATGTTTTGTTTTATCTTCTTTTATTTAATTTTGGCATTTTCTTTCCTATTTTGTGTTGGATTTGTTTCTTTGTTTCTTATATCTTTCATTATTATTTTTTGTGGGGGGTCTTTAATGACTTCTTTTCTTTTTCTTTGCTTGAAATCTTTGAAGTTTACTTTTGTGGGGTCAGGAATTACTGGTTTGGAAGGAGAAGTTTGGCAATGCATTGGACATAGGGTGGTAGATGTCGTTGCATTATTTTGCTATCTACTGCAGATAGCATTGACAAAGTGGCATCCCACATCCGTGTGATGTTTGATTGACGGTGCCCTTAGTGTTATAGCAAATATAAAAGATGGTCCATGATTGTCCAAAAACATTGTCAACTTTTTAGCTATTCAAATTGCTATGTTTTAAACTGTTTGGGGATATGTATCAGGTATTTTACGTCTTATTCGACTTAAATTATTCAAAATTTGATGAAAATATATGTTTAAAGTGACCGATCCCTGAAATATTTGTGGATGTAATGTAATATTATTTATTTCATGTGTTCCTTATTATATATAAACTAACATGTCCAAGTTTCATTTGAATCGCTCTACTGGATCTGAAGTTATGGTCCCAAATGTGAAAAAGCAAACACTGATTTTAGAATTCCTCAGACAATCTCAGAAAATATTGTTCGAACACTTTAAAGGCCTTATTGGAAATAGTCCCCCTTCTACCCCCGTACAATGTTGGCATACCCAATATGCTCATCTTCACATATCTTCTCCCAACATTGATTGGTGGGGAAAGGGAGGGATATGCTTAAGATGAACATTGAGAGAACTCTATTATAAATCTTAGTTTCCAGTGACTCATATAGCGTGCGCACTATACTAAGATGAACATGGGAATTACAGTGGGTGTTCGAACACATTTTTTCCGGGATTGTAGTTCTCTTGTTCGAGAACAAATCAATATGGAGCAAACTATAACTTTTAAATTGGCATCTTCCTTGGGTTTTTGGATCATCGTGTCTATATTTCTTGAACAATTTCAACGAATGAGGTCTTAAATCCGAGCTAAAAGATGCAGCTATGGTTGCTGGTTCCAATTATCTGTCTTTATTTTTGATATACAGGGGTAAACATAACTGGTAACTCGTTTTGATGTCAGATTTTGTCTTTATCAGATTTCTTTCACATTTGCCATTAGTATATCTAGGCTTGATCCAAAATTGCAACATGTGGACGTAGGTGACATTTTTTTACGTAGCTTTTAGTACTATCGTGGTGGCAGCAGCATTTTTCTTTACTTTTCCAATATGGCGCTGCCCATGAATCAATTTGGTGCCTGTTGGCAGTGGACTTCGGGTATATATATAAATGCGCATTTATAAATGCGCACGTGACATCTACAAGTCGCCATACCGTGTTCAACGATGTAAGGTACCCGGATGTGCACAAATTCCACACGCAAAAGTATAGGCGAAAATGATAGGTTACAAGGAAAATTGGTTTTGCAAAATAGCGGCATTGATTGCAAAGGGCAAAATAATTTGACCCGAAACAAACTCTTTATTTGGATTTTCCATTACGGAAAAAAAAAAATTTATGACGGAAAAGCTAGATATAGCTGATTTAAAAAGTTATATTTCATTATTTCCGTGCTAAATGGGCGTGGCAATTGGCCATATTGATGACGAAATGTGATTCTTACTAGCATTAAGGTCAGAACTGGGTAGCTGCCGATGATGTTATTTGATAATGTTTGCACGTAGGGAACTTAGGGGGCTGTCATTTTCTTCGGAAGGAAGGGGTCATGGATTTATTTATTTGGGAGTCAAGATAAGTATCCCCCCCCCCGTAGCGCCGCCAATGATCATAACTCTGACCCTAATTTTAACTCTAATTATAACGTAAATTGAGGAAACTATAACTTTAACCCTTTTCGGTATAATGACCCTCTCAAACTAAATAGGCTAGATGTCCCCGCCCGACCTCCTCAATTCTAACTTACTCATTCGCTCGCAAATGGACAAAAAACAAATTCAAAATGTGTTTTTAAGCACCTTTTTGTATCCCCCATGCTAAATCGGTAATCTGTACACCCTTTGTCACCTTTTGACGTACAATTTAGAGTATAAACACGTAGATGACTGTACATGATCTAATCATCCCGGCTGGAAGATGTTGAGGAAGACTCGTATACTATACATCACGCTCATACGTTATATGACAATATGACGTACAATCACGTATGTGATGCATGGTTGATGAGGTTTATTCAGCTAGTAAGTTAGATCTCGTCATACACATTATTGTCATGGTATATTGTAATTGTATACGTCAATTTTGTTCAGTTTGATTCAACCGGCTTATAAAGTTTTACTTTACACGGAAGGGGAAGTTAGCAAAAAAACAATTAATTTATGAGTGTAAAAGGGGAGGGGTGGTTTTGGGGAAAAGGGGGGGGACAAATAATATTTATAAAATTATAAGTAAGGTGATAAAGAGAGAAACCCTGTTCTACGGGCGAACGGACCTTTCAAGTAGGGTCAGTCGGTCGGTTGGTATTTTTTAAAATTTTAAATAACCCAAAAAATCACAAAAATCTGTAATTAAATTTCAATTTGAGAAAATACAAAAAAAAATTGTCCTGAAATTTCCGAAATTTGGGGTCGGCATTCATTTGTACAGGAAAAATTTGTTTCCCAATTTGTTCAAAATAGAACAGGCTTTTCGTTTTTCGTCGCATAAATAAATAAATAAATAAATAAATAAATAAATAAATAAATAAATAAATAAATAAATAAATAAATAAATAAATAAATAAATAAATAAATAAAAATAAATAAATAAACATTAGTTATGTTTGTACATGGGGGATGCTGTGCAATAATCATGATCCTTTGATATCCATGATTTATCCTTGCAAATTTATAGCATCGAACCTCCAGCCAATGTTCCTTGCCAGTGCTAGCCACGAAACAAGGTCACAACTGTAGCCACTCCTTCAATGGTCGCCATTTCAGTGATTGACAGTGATGTAATGCAAATATGGCACTGGCCATCTGGTCACGTGCGCATTTATAAAAGCACATTTATATATACAACCGAAGTCTACTGGTTGGCGACGCCATCGGACGCCATTTAAGCGCAGGGTAATACACAGGGAAAGCCGACGCTGTCGCCACTTTTTTGTATTGCGCTAGTTGTCTCGCCTGAACTTTGTTCAGGATGGGACTTAGTAGTCACTATTTCTGTCTGTCCGTGGGGGTGTGTGTGTGTGGGGGGGGTGTGTGGATGTATGTGTGTCCGTCCGGAGCTGTATCTGGGGAACCGTAAGACCTACGGCGACGCTACTTGGTGGGAGGAAGGGTATCCGAGTTTGCTCCGTAACCGTATGTTTTCGGTGAAAAATATGCAAATTAACATAGCTAATTTGCATAATTTATGCGAAAATCAGCGCAAATTGATAGCGGAGTTTGTGGACAGACTATCTCAAGATCCGTCGGGCGCATGGTAACGAAACCTGGTGACAGGAATGATACACACCTGCTGATCACCTGATTAGTTTTTCAGCGAAAAGTATGCGCATTTAGTTGTTAATTTGCATAATTTATGCGGAACGATTCTACAAATATGGTTGGAAATCTGAAGAAATCCGCCTTGTGGAGCTGTATCTGGGGGATTCGTAAGATCCCTAAGCCCTATGATGATGAAACGTGGCAGGGGGTAGTATGACCAGAGGATCTCAACCCGATTCGATTTTCAGCGCAAAATATGGTAATTAAGTACCTAATTTGCATAATTTATGCATAAAATGCAAAAACCTATTTTCTCGGAGACTAGGGGTCGCACGTTCTTCAAACTTGGTGGGTGGGTGCATCTTCACCCCAGACAGAACAAGTTTGTATTGGTTAGTGCGTCAAGGTCACCCAAGGTCATCCAGGGGTCATCTGAGGTCAAATGACTAAAACTGTCGTATGGGCACGAAACTTGGTGGGTACGGTCAACATAACGTGGTAGGGGGTAGTAGGACCAGAGGATGCACAAATTTTTGACCCCCCCCCATGTGGCCCCTCCCACACACTCAAAGTTGAGGGGGGGGGGGGGTCAAAAATTTAATGAAATATTGCTTTTATATTGTGCATTACATATATCAATTTCGGTCATGTAGGCCAAGTTATTAGGCCAAAAAAAGACTTTGAAGAATATCTCTCATGTACAAAAGTATAGGAAACTGAACATTTAAAACCACCTTTTTAGGGTGAAGGAAGCATTTTTTCAAAAAAATGTCTAAAACAGGTTTTTATGTCAAAAATGGTCTATCGTACAATGTAGTCTTCATGCACACTAGTACCCCCCCCCCCCATGTGCCCCCTCCCACACACTCGAAGTTGAGGGGGGGTCAAAAATTTAATGAAATATTGTTTTCATATTGCGCATTATATATATCAATTTCGGTCATGTAGGCCAAGTTATTAGGCCAAAAAAAGACTTTGAAGAATGTCTCTCATGTACAAACTGAACATTTAAAACCACCTTTTTAGGGTGAAGGAAGCATTTTTTCAAAAAATGTCTAAAACGGGTTTTTATGTCAAACATGGTCTCTTTTGGGGTGCTACATCGAGTCAAATGTTCAGAAGATTATTTCAGGGGTCATCCGAGGTCACCCAGGGGTCATCTAAGGTCAAATTACTAAAACTGTCGTATGGGCATGAAACTTGGTGGGTACAATCAACATTTAGAGTTAAATGTTCGGAAGATTATTTCGGGGTCATCTGAGGTCACCCAGGGGTCATCTGAGGTCAAATTACTAAAAACTGTCGTATGGGCATGAAACTTGGTGGGTACAATCAACATTTAGAGTCAAATGTTCGGAAGATTATTTCAGGGGTCATCCGAGGTCACCCAGGGGTCATCTAAGGTCAAACTACTAAAACTGTCGTATGGGCATGAAACTTGGTGGGTACAGTCAACATTTAGAGTCAAATGTTCGGAAGATTATTTCAGGGTCATCCGAGGTCACCCAGGGGTCATCTGAGGTCAAATTACTAAAACTGTCGTATGGGCATGAAACTTGGTGGGTACAGTCAACATTTAGAGTCAAATGTTCGGAAGATTATTTCAGGGTCATCCGAGGTCACCCAGGGGTCATCTGAGGTCAAATTACTAAAACTGTCGTATGGGCATGAAACTTGGTGGGTACAGTCAACATTTCGAGTAAAATTTTCGGAAGGTTATTTCGGGTTCATCCGAGGTCACCCAAGGGTCATCTGAGGTCAAGTTACTAAAAACTGTCATATGGGCACGAAACTTGGTGGGTACAGTCAACATTTAGATTCAAAGTTTCGGAAGGTAATTTCGGGGTCATCCAAGGTCACACAGGGGTCATCTGAGGTCACATTACTAAAAACTGTCATATGGGCATGAAACTTGGTGGGTACAGTCAACATTTAGAGTCAAAGTTTCGGAAGGTAATTTAGGGGTCATCCAAGGTCACCCAGGGGTCATCTGAGGTCAAATTACTAAAAATTGTCGTATGGGCATGACACTTAGTGGTTACAGTCAACATTAAGAGTCAAATTTTTGGAAGGGCATTTCGGGTCACCCAGGGGTCATCTGAGGTCAAATTACTAAAAACTGTCGTATGGGCATGAAACTTGGTGGGTACAGTCAACATTTAGAGCCAAATTTTTGGAAAGTCATTTCGGGGTCATCCAAGGTCACTCAGGGGTTATCTGAGGTCACATTACTAAAAACTGTCGTATGGGCATGACACTTAGTGGTCACTGTCAACATTAAGAGTCAAATTTTGGAAGGGCATTTCAGGGTCACCCAGGGGTCATCTGAGGTCAAATTACTAAAACTGTTGTATGGGCATGAAACTTGGTGGGTACAGTCCACATTTAGAGGCAAATTTTGGAAGGTCATTTTGGGATCATCGAAGGTCATCCATGGGCATGACACCTGGTGGTTACAGTCAACATTTAAAGTCAAATTTTGGAAGGTCATTTCAGGGACATCTGAGGTCACCCATGGGTCATCTGTGGTCAAATTTCTAAAAACTGTCACAGGGGCATGAAACTTGGTGGGTACAGTCATCATTTAGAGCCAAATTTTTGGACAGTCATTGCAAGGTCATCTGAGGTCACTCAGAGGTCATCTGAAGTCAAAATGACTAAACACTGTTGTATGGGCATGAAACTTTATAGGTACAGTCAACATTTAGAGCCCAATTTTTGGAAGGTCATTTTGGGGTCAGTAGGGGTCATCTGAGGTCAAATTAGTAAAAATTGTCGGATGGGCATGAGACTTGGTGGGTACAGTCACCATCAGCCAGGTAATTGTGCCCAGCCGAGACCCACCAAAATTTAGGGATCAAAGGTCAAATTCCAATATTGGTCCAATCAAGTTCAAATTGAACAGGCAAATCGCCATGGGTTGTTGCAGGTTCATTTACTTCTACCAAAAGTAATCGTAAAAGCAGGCGATCGCGAAAGCAGGCGAGACTCGTGGTTCGAGAACCGCCTTGTATATGAGTTGCAACGGCCTGGTAATAACTTGATGAATTTGTGAGTGTTCTGGTTTGACAAATCACCGATAATCCGTTTAAGGGATGATATCAAAACTCGACCGGCGGTCGACTGCCGGTTCCGGACGGTTCTGTATGGTTGGATCCGGTTTTTATTGTTCTTAACAATGGAACAAGCGGTTCAACAGCCGGTCACCGCCGGTTGACCGGCGGTAGAGTTTCGATTTCATCCTTAAGTATTGTATGGCTTTCAGCTCCGTTTATTTTTGCCTGTTATTTCAAATTAAATATTCTGAGATTGTCCTGAGCTGATCAGGTCGTCTCATTAATTTAATAGACATTGAGGGATAACAGTCCAAGCTGTGAGTCTCTTAAATTTAAACCATCGCCCATTATTAAATTGAAACATCCTAAAAAACCTAAGAAAGCACAAGAATATTGTAAAATAACACAAAAATTCACATCATTATCGAAAATAACAGAAAAATATCAGTAGATATTCTAAGATAACTTTGAATTTAAGGAAATATTCTACAATAACGTTGCGTTATCGATCAGGTGACATGGGGCTTTACAAAAGATAACTTTATCAAGCCTTTAATATTTGATTATGTTTCTTGTAATAATAAAGAGGGATTGATAAGCACCAAAGTTTGTAAAAAGGCTCTGGGCACTTTACAAGAAGAGGAAGGACATACTTATCTTTAAATTGCTACAAACTTTACAACTCAACATAACTATTATCACGGTTGTTTGATGTTCAATTATAGAACCGGACAATATCAACAGTTATGCATACATATGTTTTTAGCTATTTTAACATAGATTCTCGTTTCTGTATCAACTTATTCATCTTTTTCTACTTTTTTGTGGTAATTTTTATTCTATAAACTGTGTATTTGTGTTAAAATTGAGGGCGCTATTTACATATATTTTAAATTAAATTTAGCCAAATAATATAGGTTATTCATGATAAAAAGGTTTTTGAAAATGTCTTTGCTATTTGTGTTTTAATGCCACTATACCAGTGTCTACACCTTGTAAAGATGAAAACACGATTTAAGATCAATAGCGCCATCAGTGTTCACTTTTTCTTTAAAATGACGTAGTTTTACATGCCATCAAACAACCGTGTATGAGAGAGATATTTAAGATGACATTCTACATGGATGGTGGGTAGGGTAAAACAAAATTGTTTCCATTTTGACCAAAACACATGTGTATTAATGATTTGCCATACTAAAACTAACAGAACAATACGTAAAAGTATTATTTTTTAATGATTTTGTCATAAACACGACTTTCCACAAGTTACAATAGTTTGTAGGCCTACCTTGAATAATAATACAGAATTGTGATGTAACATTCCGTACAGAGGGTATTCAATACGACTCGACGTCAGGGGCTATTTTAGGCAGACAAAAGTCACTGCAAGTTGACAAGTGTATAATGATTAATATTGTCGCAGTGAGGTGTCGAGGGTTTCCCTTTGAGTTTTTGAGATTTTAAAACTAAATCACGTGTTAAACTCCCGGGTCAAACTTATGCAAAATGAATCTAAAACGACGGAAGTTATTCATCTTTGTTCTCGTTTTAGAAATACACCTTCTTTGCTACCTCTTGCCATTGGAGACTCGGCCATTAGTGCATCAAAAGCAGCGCATGATCTTGGTGTGGTCATTAATGGGTGCCTCCTTTGTAGAATTGGAAAGATTCGCAAATATCTTGACCAAAACATAACAGAGCGGTTAGCTCATGCATGCTTTTGTGTCTTCGCAATTGGAATGCTGCAATAGCCCACAGCCTTTGTATTTGGTCTTCCTCAGTGCGACATTGCTAAGATGAATCGTATGCAAAATTGTTCGGCTAGATTGGCATAAACATGATAAAGGGCCAAATATTATGAATGGCCAAGTGGACCAAAAACGTATAAGATTATACGTGTAACCTTCAGTCAAGATTAATAGGGAAATTTTCACGGGAAATTTTTCTGGACACGTGACCAATGCGTATCAATGTGGGTGTAACCTCGAGCCTGATCTCTGACCCCCGGCGGTGACCTCGCTATTCAAGTCTTAGTTATTTTGAATTGGAATAGTATTTTTGGCCGCAGTTTCGATAGAAATTCGTGCATTGCAAAATTATTGAAAATGGTGCGAACTTCATTTCTTCACAATACCATCAAAACGTAATTTCAAAAATATTTATCTACGGAAAAAAATATTTATCTACGGAAACTCTTTTTATAACATTATTAAGTTCCGACAAGTAACTGATTTTGCATCCAAGGAGAAATTCTTCCTATTCAAATACATTGGAAAACCACCCGCTGTGCTCGGGGTCACATTCCATAATGCTAATATGTCTGCGCCCATGGGTGTCACGTGTCCAGAAAATTTTCCCGTGAAAATTTTCCTATTAATACAGACTGACCTTACACGTGTAAGATTGCATCTTATAAGATCGCATCTTATGCATGTTATACGTCTTAGAATCTAGCAGGATACTTAACTTGACGAATCATATATAAGAACCCATATTTAAACCCCAAACAACCTATCATCTTTACGCGTATTCATCTTCGACCAATGAAATTACGCCATAGCATTTCTTATACGCGTAAGAATTGCCTATTACGGATGGACGGTATTCCGATTTGACTGGTACGACGAGTGTCGAATAATTTCAACCTCGATATCGATCTGCACCGCGGTAGTTTCGCAAACGTGATTATTTTACCATCACCTCTTGAAATTTAATTGATATGAGTATTAATTGACTCCAGATAACTAAAAAAAAGTAGCCAAAAAGTGAGATAAATCGGGATGGGGCCATGACGGACCAACAGTCGTAACACAATTCCTGACAGATTCGTCATAAAATACAGGACATTGTAACACTTATACAAATTAAGAAAATGCCTCGTTTACGATTTTGGTGACGAGCTCTCCTTAGGGGATGTAATTTTTTTTTTTTCTGCGGGGGGGGGGTCATGAATATATCGGTGACCGGAGTAAATTTTTATGACCCCCTATCGTGGACAAAAATTTTTACGACCCCCTATCTTGGTCGAAAATTTTATGACCCCCCCCCTCTTCCGCCTACACATGACAATTTTGAGTCATCAGCCCTTAATAATTCTATAACCTCCATATTTTGGGTGTTAAAATTATAATCCCCCTATATTTGGTCTAAAATTCTACGACCACCCCAGTATATTCATGACCCCCCCTTCCGAAGAAAATGACACTCCCCTTATCCTCGGTACGCCGCCAATAATATCACGTATCGTCCATCACTAAAATCCAAATCTTACACGTATAAGAAGTAGGTGTCACAATTACAAAACGTCTTTACATATTATTGGTTGACGTTTGTTACGCATGAGATAATTGGTTGTTTGTGATTTCTTACTCTGTGATTCGGCAATTTAAACATCCCGCTTTATTCTTACACGTATATATATCACATTACGCTAGTGTTTTTCGATTTTCACTGCCTATGTTGTGTACCGTATTCAATTCAAGATATTGCTATCACTTTTAAAGCCTTTAAGGGCTGGGGTATGAACGTTTGGACAGTATTTATTTTGGGACATTAAAGCACATCAGACATATCGAATTGCATTCTGAATACGAAGAATGTCCTTCTGATATCAAATAATTTTGATTTTTGAAATTCGCAATTTAATACACATTTTATGGCAAATCATTAAAATTGATATTTTGATATTTAACAGTACTCGAAGTAAACTTTATAAATCTGATAATTTATACTTAAAGTGTATGTAGGTGGGATGACAAGCCGACGATCAATTGAAAATTTTGACCTTTCGTATTGAATATATGGATCTTTTTTCCAAAAACACCAACAAAAATTAGGTCTTTTTGGGAAAAAAATCCATATCTTCAATATGAAAGGTCAAAATTTTCAATTGACCGTCGGCTTTTCCTCCCAGCTACATACACTTTAAGAATATATCATTGGATTTATATAATTTACTTCGAGGACTGTTATATATCAAAAATTTGAAAAATATCAAATTTTTATAATTTGTCATAAAATTTGTATTATATTAATGTGATTTTCAAAAATGAAAATTATTTGATATCAGAAAGACATGCTTCGTATTCAGAATGCAATTCGATAGGTCTGAGGTGCTCTCATGTCCCACAAAAATACTGTCGAAACGCAATAAACGCTCATTCTAGATCCCTTAATGGTCTTGCTCCATCTTATATTGCTGATCTTTTAATCACATTCAATCCTGGCCGATCTCTTCGCTCTGCGTCACAAAACCAGCAAGGGGTAAAACTAACAAAAAATATGGCGAGCGGGCTTTCTGTAATATTGCACCCCTTCTGTGGAACAAACTTACGGTTCACATTAAACAGGGGCGGCGCCACAGGGGGGGGCAAGGGGGGCAATTGCCGCCCCCCCCCCCCTATGATTTTCAAAAAAAGAGGTAAAAGGGAGGAAAAAAAAAGAAAAGAAGGAGAAAGAAAAGGGAGGGGAGAAAAAGAGAGGAGGGAGAAGAAGAAAAGGAGCCATTCCTCTCCATGGCAGCTCCTGGCCATGGTTAGAAGGAGGAAACTCCCCCTTCGGACATCTTGACCATTGTGGAATGCTGACCTATATCACGTACCTACACAGTTTTAAAGTTGTTGGTTCTTATATTTTTTGGCCATTTTTGGCAAATTTCCCCCCATTTAAGTCACGTGGCCTCTCTTGCCTTCTCCCAACTACTGTGGAAAAATCCTGTGCAAACGTTACTATCCTGGCGCGGCAACTCATGCAAGTCTGTAGCATGCAACAATTAATCATTATAAATAAGTTTACTTTCAGTCCGATATCACACAACTTTTACGGGGTGTTTTTTGTAGGCCTATATCCAAAACCTATACTAGAACGCCTCACTCAGAAATGGTGTAAAAATTATGCACCAATATCAATAAGCAATTGACTTCATTACGGCCGGCCAGGGGCGTAGCCAGGATTTATTGGGGGTTGATTTTGAAAAAGTGGACCTGTTTTGGACCTTTTCCTAAAATTTTGACCAAGAAAGCATGACAAACCTAGTTTTTTCGCTCGCTACGCTCGCGAATGGGCAAATTTTGTCCTTTTCTGACTGAAAAAGCATTAAAAAAACTGGGTTTTTTTCGCTCGCTACGCTCACAAAGTGGACCTTTTGGCTTTTAGTGATCATAGGGGTGACTACCTACCACCTACGCTCCTGATTACGGCTTTCATAAAAAAAAAACGGGCATATCATATACGCTGGCGAAGTTACGTAATAATCGGATTAACTACCATAGCAATAGGTGAAAACAATTTTTGAATATACCGCGCTGCACTGATATGTTCACGCGGTACCTCTTCATTGAACCATATCATGCTGATTACTTGCACCTGTAAGATTAGTATCTTTCAAAAGACCAGTATTGTATTCAAACTATGATTGCAGACATACACAGGTGATGAGTGTAACCTGCTTGTAGTGCAGCGCGGTATGTTCAAAATTGTTTTCACCTATTGCTATGGTAATTAATCCGATTAATTACGTAACTTCGCCAGCGTATAGCCTACACAGTCAGCCACCTGGACAACCGATTCTTTAGAAATGCTTAGTCGCGCTAAAAGTCGATCGATACAATAGCACAAATCAGCACAATTCAGAGATACACCTTTTTGCTATGAAATTAATTTTCTCGGTCAAATATAAAGCAATATTTTTTTTTCTTCAGTAATGTCAGTCAAAACTATATTTTTTTTTAAATCCTGGTGTTAAAATTAAGCATCAAATTGTGTCTTCTAGTGTGATATTTTTGATTTTTATAGGCCTTGAGTTCGCCTGCGAGCTTTTTACGGAATTGGTTTTTAGCGTCTCAAACTAATATAGTTTGCTAAAGAAAGATATTTCCCACCTCTGTAACGCACATCGTGTGAGTCTATATATTATAGTTTTGTCAGAATTTCCGTTTTTATTTTACCCTTTTTCCCTTTTTCGAAAATGTCAAACTCAGTACTTTTATCTCGTGAGCAACCAGCAGAAATAGTCGATATTTTCATTGTTTTCATCCAGGGCAATTTTCCATTGAAAAGCATATTGCCCGACCAGCGATTTAGTAGCCCAAATCCCCAATTGGGTTTTCTGGTAAATGAGGTGAATTTTAAAAATTTGCTCCCGTGATAGCCTGCAATTTCAATTTATATGGATTCCATGATTATGAAAACCATTTTGTCTGTCTGTTTGTTTGTTTACCTAGGTTAGTCCGTATTTTCTCTTAAAAGAGACGCACGCTTGAGGTCCATGGAAAAATCCACGGTCCAAACCTAGAAAAATTAGCGTGTTATTATACGGGATTATAATCTTCTGTCCCTCCTATCTCCAGGTGAATTTTGTCAGTATGACCTATCCCCCCCCCGGGTTTGTTTTTAATTTGACATGTAGGCGTATACCTAAATGTATAGCTATGCTATATATTATTATGTAATATCATGTGCATGTAGGCCTATGGGGTGGGGTGGGTGCAGAGGTGTGTAGTGGGGGTGTATGTAGGGAAACTTTGGGGTGGTACTCAACACACTTTAACCATGACTTCCAATGCAAGGCTTATTGTTGCCACAAATGTTTTTTTTTTTCCCTTAAGGTTATTTAATAGGTTTTTATAAACTTCCATGTTTAACCTGGTATTGTTTTGGCTGCTTCATTAGGGCCTATGACTTTCGGTGGGTTTCCAAAAGCAGTTTCAAACAAACACAAACAAAAGGCACCATACCCAGTCACTTTCGTGACAATTGAAACACTACGTCAAGTATTAACATCCAAGTTATTCTGTTTTTAGGTAAGCAATTTTAAATAATTGCTTGAACAGGTTTTTGTTAAAAAACAAAAAACTGTTTAAGTTAACAATGATAATGAATGGTTCTTATAAGGCTCAATCTCTGATGAGGAACTCAAAGCGCGTAAAGCACGAAATTTACAAACAAACATAAAAACAATCAATTTATAAAGATTGGTTTTAAGCTGGCGTTTAAATAACGAAAGTCTGGGGGCGTTACGAAGGTTATTTGGAAGTGTGTTCCAAACAGTTTGCTTGATCATAAAACATACAGCGTAATATTATGTTTTGTAAAAGAAAGTTTTGTTAAAAATATTGCCCAATTGCATGTAAGATTGTCGGGCAAAGTTGTTTTGAGGAGAAGCAAATTTCAACACATTGGTCCGATGATCACGGGGATGATGAAATCAAATAATTAATCACTCACGTGATGAAAGATCCTCGTCATGCTATAAACATGATCAGTTAGTGGCGTAGCTGCCGGGGGGCAGGGGGCAATTGCCCCCTGGCAAAATTTGCCTATTTGGGCCCCCGCCCCCTAGTGCAAGGAAAAAAGAGGAAAAAGGAGGAGAAAGAAGAAAAAGAGAGGAGAGAGAGGGAAGAGAGGGAGAAGAGGGGCTGAGAGATGGAAGAATCCATACGATATGCAATACCATACGATTATATTCAATAAGCCTGGCAAAAATTGTCTATTTGGGCCCCCGCCCCCTCTCCCCCCCGCCAAGTGCAGGGAAATTTGGTGAATTTGGGCCCCCGCCCCATACAGGCTTGCCCCCCTTGAAAAAATCCCAGCTACGCCGCTGTGATCAGTTGGAGCGCTATTAGGCCTGGGAATTTCGTTGCTATATTGAAGTTCCGGCAACACTGTACCCATGCCGGTATTCCTATTAAACCCAGGGATATCGATCCACAATGCTAGTATTAGCCTTTAATTTCACGCGTTGATTTTGAAAATTTTTCAGGCGGGAGTAAAAAATGGTGAAATCAAAACGGAAATTCTGACAAAACTATGATATATCGTTCACGGTGATGTGCGTTAGAAAGTTGGGAAAAATCCTTCATTAGCGAACTATATTACTGTTGATGCCATTTACCAAAATCAAGTTTTCATAAGTTTTTTGTGTCTGCACCCATATGGTTGTTTGTTTATGTGTAATAGCGTCATCACACTTCTTGGTTTGGTTAGCTCACATGTAATTTTGGTACTGGAGGCTGCCATCTTGTATTTTGAAGTATTGTTGTGCAGAAAGCTCTCGGTAAAGACACAATTAATCTTTACCTGAACCATCATAAATAGTATTTGTGACAAGAACTAGAAGAAGAATAGCAAGTGAAGATAATAAACATCATCAAGATACGTTTCAGCTAAAGTGTATCCTTGGATTTGTGATGATTTGTGTCACCTTTTGTTGTTGGTTCCGAGTCATCGAAGATTGTATTATTTTAGTACCAAGCTTCTGCTAACCAGGGGAGCAATCCAAGTTTGCCCCTACATTTGTAAAGATTAATTATCTGTAAGAAGATGCTATAGTTGGTAAATAGTTACCAAATAAAGGTTCAGTTGAGCGTCTGTTTTGTAAGCTTACCTAAAAATAGCTAAAAGCTTAAGGTCGTGTCAGCAGTGTAAACATAAATAAACATTGCATTGGCACAGACAGTCACCACCGCCTCCAGTCATGTCAGACGTCACTGAATATAGCAAATATTAATGAGTGTGCATGTAGATAAATGCACACTTGGTAGAAGCTTATAGATTAGAACTTCAAAGAAGTTATCAAGGCCTATGAATCCGAATCGTAGAAATCAACCAAAGATATCAGTAGGCTGCCCACATGTACATTTCTAACACTGACATTAGATCTCTTGCACCGTTGTGCAGGAATGACTTGTAGAATCAAAGGCACAAACTGACACGGGACTACTACTGAAAAATAGCTTTGTGGTATTTTAATAAATATCTAATTAAGGGGTAACAAGTTTACTCCCACCAGTCGCGAGTCGCTTACGACAATTCGCGAGTCGCTTACGACAATTCGCGAGTCGCTTACGACAATTCGCGAGTCGCTTACGACAATTCGCGAGTCGCTTACGACAATTCGCGAGTCGCTTACGACAATTCAAATAAAGTTTGGTAGTAAAGTGCCTGCATGTACGCCTCTAATACTGACATTAGTAATCTTGCAGTTGCACAGCTAGTGCATGCAGGAAAAACTCATAGAATCATACAACACTGACACAGGACTTCTACCTAAAAAAGAGTTTTGTGGTATTTTGTTATCAATAAACGGGCGCAAAGAGCTTACTCCCGCCCGTCGGCACACGATAAACGGGTGCATCAAGCTTTCTCCCACCCGTCGGTAAGCAACGTAGGGCCTGCATTCAAGCGAAGTTTCGTGTATACTGACATTCGCATTTATTTCAGGTTTCGATACATGTATCCTCACAAAGCATAGTTTCTCACATAAATTTGTGAACCGTTGTTCACTTTAGAAAAGTATTGCGCTTCGTTGCTTGCATCGGCGTCGTTTCGTTAATTCGTTCGTTTCGGTACTATCGAAAACATCATGTCGAGTCATAGAAGCGGTTCCGAAGTCAGAAGCAGAAGATCTTATAAAAGTGATGCACTATCTAAAAGTACAGAATATGCTTTATTGCAAGCAGCAACGAGAAAGGTAGAGCTAGAATGTCGTGCCAAAGCATTGAAGGAAAAACAAGCTTTAGAAAGTGAGGAATTTAATATCCAAGCAAGGGCAAGAGACTTGGAACAAGAAATGCAAGCCAGGGCAAGGGACTTGTAACAACAAAGAGAGTGGTTGGAAATGAAGACCGAAATAAACATACAGCAAGCCAAAATAGATGTATTGGAGGATTATGAACATAAATCCCAGAGCTTAAGAAGTAGACCAAAATCGGTGTTTGATGACCTCACAGAAGCTCAACCAGATACAAACACATCAGTGAGGCAGTGGTTGAACCACAACACCAGAGAAGGTCAAGAAATTGATGGCAAGTTCCTAGCTAAACATGATACAATTGGTTCTGTAGGTCTAAATCCAGGGGCAAGACCAAAATACACACATATGGAGTTGGGACCTGCAAAAGAGCAGCCAGCAGTGGGCATGACTACTGATGGTAAAGTACATACTGAGTTAGGTCAACAAGTTCAACCAAGAAGCAGGTTAACAACCAGTCAAGTTATGCAAGTCAACTTTCCACCACAAAGTGAAGTCTTGTTTCCTGCAGCAGCACCTGAGGAATCAGAGAGTACAGGGGACAGAATACCCCCACATTATTTGTCCCCCTCTAAATATGAAAGTATTGATGAACAGTATTGTCAGTATGGTCAAGAACAGTACAGTGAACAGTATGAACATGAAGGGCCTTCATCAGTAAAGAACGGTCATAGAGTAACTTCGTCACCAGAGCCTGATGTGAAGAAAAAACAAGTCATGTTGCCACAGCAACATGTAACAGGCGAGCCAATAGAAGGGAAAGAAGATACCAGTAACATAAAAAATTTGGCACGCAACCAAGACAACTTGACAAGGCTGCTGGTAGAACAACATAAACAAGCAAGTCTACCAAAACGAACACTGCAGGCATTTACTGGAGACCCGCTTCTGTATATTACTTTCATTAGAGCCTTCGAATTCATAATCGAAAATAAGAGCAAAAGCAATAGAGACCGTCTGTACTATCTTGAACAGTACACAAGAGGTGAAGCCAACAGTTTGGTGAAAAGTTGTATTCACATGGATGATGAGGTTGGTTACCTGGAAGCAAAAAGGTTGCTGGAAAGGAAATATGGTAACAAGCACAAGATTGCAGAGGCTTACTTAGCGAAGATGAGGCAGTGGCCGAATGTGAAAGGTGATAGTTCAGGGCTACAAGATTTGTCATTATTTTTGTTAGAATGCAAAAATACCATGACCAGCCTGGGCTATACTAATGAGTTGCAAAGTACAGCAAACATTATAATGTTGATGATGAAGTTACCATAATAGTATGAGAGACAGATGGAGGAGACAAGTAGATTATGTAGAAGAAGAAAGAAACGAAGTGGTAACATTTGAAGACTTCACCTCCTTCCTAGAAAAACAGGCTAGAATCGCAACTAATGCTGCCTACGGTAGAAGTGTGACGGAGAAGGAAGATAGTACTAAGAAGGAAGAAAGGGTAAAAAACCCAAACTATCAGACTTATAAAGCTAGAAGAAATCTAGCAACAAACACAGAAGCTGTATCGGCAAGTGTGACATCAAATAGTCCAGGAGCCAGACCAAATGTAATGTCATATAGTCCAGGAGCCGGGCCAAATGTGTCGTCAAGTAGCCCAGGAGCCGACAAGCCGTGTACATATTGCAAGGGTAAAGATCACACTTTGGAAATGTGTAACAAATTAAAGGAAAAGCCTATAAGTGACCGGTTGCAGTATCTAAGAGAGTTGGGAGTTTGTTTTGGCTGCCTAAAGAAAGCAACACATTACAGTAAAATCTGCAAATACAAGCTTACCTGCAAGACATGTAAAAAGCGCCATCCAACAGTGCTGCATGTGAAACAGGAAGAGACAAAGAAGTCTGGTGAAGTTGCCAATCAGACATGTGGGCTTACAGGCGCCGGAGTTAAATCTAGTGAATCATATCCCACAATCATACCAGTCATAGTCTACTCAAGAGTTTCCAGAATGTCTGTAGAAACTTACGCCTACCTCGACAACGGCAGTGATGCTGTATTCTGTTCTGAAAGGCTGCAAAAGGAACTACATGTTAAAGGCAAGAAAACCAAGCTGGAAATTGAAACCATAACAGATGATATCATAGTAGACAGTGAAATCATCCAAGGTTGAGAAGTTTCTGACATGAACAGAAATAATATCATCTCTCTTCCAAAGGCATACACACAAGATAAGATCCCTGGTGACTTGGCTGACATTATCAACCAGGATGATGTTGATGCAATTCCTTTTATGGAAGAAGTTAAGCTAGGAAGACTAAGTGATGAATCTCAATGCCATATTGGTCTTCTCATAGGAAATAATGTGCCTAAAGCATTTGAGCCAATACATGTAGTAAACAGCCAAGGTGAAGGACCTTTCGCCTGCCAAACTAGACTCGGATGGACAGTGTATGGTGTCAAAAATAAAGAACACAAAAGGACATCAGTCATCCACAGAATTAAGGCACATGACACTATTGACCAGCAATTAGAGAAACTCTACAATGCTGAGTTCAATGAGCGAATCATTGACGATACACCAGAGAGAAGCGTGAGTGAAGGACAATTCCTAAACAAAGTAGAAGCATCAATTAAGTATGTAGATGGGCACTACCAAGTAGGTTTCCCGCTCAAAGATGATGACATGAAATTGCCGAACAATATACATCAAGCCGAATTGCGGGCATGCCATCTGAAGAGGAAGTTAGAAAGGGACTCGGTTTTCAACGACCAATACACTGCATTCATGAATGATATGTTTAAAAATGATTATGCAGAAGAAGTGCCCAAAGATGCATGCAATAGAAAGGATGGCAAGGTGTGGTATGTCCCCCACCATGGGGTGTTTCACCCCACCAAGGGCAAGCTGCGAGTTGTATTTGATTGTGCGGCGAAGTACATGGGCCAGTCATTAAACTCACAATTACTAAAAGGACCCGACTTGACAAGCAACTTGGTAGGTGTGTTGACGAGGTTTAGAGAGCACCCTGTTGGAGTTGTAGCAGACATAAAAGCAATGTACCATCAAGTGCGTGTACCAGAACCAGACAGAGACTTAGTAAGATTTCTATGGTGGCCCTACGGTGACCTGAGTCTGCCTCTGAAGGAATATAGGATGAATGTGCACTTGTTCGGTGCAACTTCGTCACCTTCATGTGCAAATTTCGCACTGAGAAAGACCGCTGATGATGGTAAGGAGAAATATAGTGAAGAGGTGTGCAACAAAGTGCTGTCCAACTTCTATGTCGATGACTACCTCAAATCTATCGAAAGTGAAAGCAAAGCTATTCAACTCGTCAGTGATCTCACCAGCTTGTGTAAGGATGGTGGCTTCAAGTTGACAAAGTGGCTGAGTAACTCCAGAGAAGTGTTGCAGTCAGTCCCTGAAGACGATAGAGCTGAGACTACAAAGACACTAGATTTGAAGAATGAAGAATTACCATCAGAAAAGGTGCTGGGGTTGCTATGGTCACCACAAACCGACAGGTTTGGCTTCCATATTAAAGTGAAAGAGAAACCTCCTACCAGAAGAGGCATCCTAGCAACTGTAAGCTCCATCTATGACCCGCTAGGATTTGTTGCTCCAGCAATTCTGCCAGCAAAGCAAATATTGCAGAACTTAAGCAAGCTGCAGCTTGATTGGGATGAGCCTATTCCTAGTGAGCTTCTGACCCGTTGGGAAAGATGGCTTGATGAAGTACCGAAATTGTCAGATTTCACCATCG
Organism: Amphiura filiformis; assembly: GCF_039555335.1. Taxonomy (NCBI): domain Eukaryota; kingdom Metazoa; phylum Echinodermata; class Ophiuroidea; order Amphilepidida; family Amphiuridae; genus Amphiura; species Amphiura filiformis. Next base: position 72,414 of record NW_027305624.1, read on the forward strand.
AAAGATGTTTCAAGCCCAAGGACTTTGAAGAAAGTGAAGTCCAGATGCACCACTTCAGTGATGCAAGTCAGAAGGGGTATGGTTCAGTGAGTTACTTACGATTCGTTAATGAGAGTGGTCAAGTGCATTTTACTCTCCTGACAGCCAAGGCAAGAGTTGCTTCTTTGAAGATCATAACTATACCTCGCCTAGAGTTAACTGCAGCTGCAATGGCAGTAAAGGTCAACAACATGTTGCAAAAGGAACTACAGTTGAAGGTCGAAAGCACATACTTCTGGACTGATAGTCAGACCGTGATCAAGTATATTAACAATGACACCGCCAGATTCCACACCTTTGTGGCTAATCGAGTCGCATTGATTAGAGATGGCTCCCAGCCACACCAATGGAAGTATGTAGGAACCAGCTCAAACCCTGCAGACGACTGCTCAAGGGGCTTAGCCGTTGATTGATTCCTCAAGAATAGAAGGTGGACTGATGGTCCAGATTTCTTACACAAGGCAGAAAACCAGTGGCCGAAGACTACCATTGGAAACAGTGCTGAAGAGCTAGCTGATGATCCAGAAGTTAAAAAGAAATTAGTAGTCAACACAGCGTTGACAGAAGAAGCAACAGAGACAATGGAGAAACTACTTACACGATTCTCCTCATGGTATCAACTTCGTCGTTGTGTTGCATGGATCCTCAGAGTCAAGAAACATCTCCGCAAGATCTGTCGTGATAGAGATGATGATAGAGTTGATGATAGAGTTGATAATGGAGATGATGATGGTAGAAAGAATGATGAGAATGAAGAGCATGGCAACATTACAGATTTGCTTAATGTTGCTGACATGCAAGAAGCAGAAAGAGCTATGATAGTATATGTCCAAACCAAGGCATATCCAGAAGAAATTAAGACACTAAAAGAGCTGCAATTGAGAGGTAATGACAGTCAGCCAGAAGACAACTTGCGACAAGTTAGCAAGATTAAGAAAGCAAGTCCTCTCTACAGACTCAATCCATTTATAGAAGATGGAGTGATCAGAGTAGGTGGTCGACTGGCTAAGTCAGCTCTACCTGAAAAGACAAAATTTCCATCAATCATACCAAAGAAGTCCCACATTGCAAAGTTGATTTTACATGACGTTCATGAAGCAACTGGACATGGGGGCAGAAACCACATGTTGGCTCACCTGCATAAGAAGTACTGGATACCAAATGCTAATGCAGCAGCTAGAAAGGTTATCAACAGTTGCATCTCCTGCAGAAAAAGGAATGCAAAAGTACAACAGCAGATGATGAGTGATCTTCCCAAAGACAGAGTCACTCCAGGAGAGCCACCATTTTCAAGAGTTGGAATGGACTATTTTGGTCCCCTAGAAGTTAAACAAGGCCGTAGTATAGTCAAGCGATATGGTGTAGTGTTCGTCTGCCTTGCATCCAAAGCCATACACATTGAAATGGCAGCATCTTTGGACACTGATGCCTGCGTAAATGTCATACGACGATTCGTGTCCAGAAGAGGCCAAGTGAAACAGATCCGCTCTGACAATGGCACCAATTTGATAGGGGCAGAAAGAGAGTTACGCCGAGAAATTGCCGCTTGGAATCAAGACAGAATCCATGACTACCTTCTGCAAAGAGAGATTGAGTGGATCTTTAATCCACCAGCAGGAAGTCACCATGGAGGCATCTGGGAACGTCAAATACGGACAATCAGGAAAGTGATGTGCTCTGTTATAAAGGAACAAACACTAACAGATGGCTCTCTTCGTACATTACTGTGTGAGATAGAAGCCATAGTTAACAGCCGACCACTCACCAGTGTTCCAGGAGAAGTATCTGACTTAGAGCCACTTACACCAAATCACCTTCTTCAACTAAAGAGTGACATGATCTTACCACCAGCCGCTGCTGCAGGAAAGCTGAGTCAGTATGCCAAGCGTCGGTGGAGGCAAGTCCAGTATCTGGCAGACCTGTTTTGGCGCAGATGGATCAAAGAATACCTTCCTCAGTTACAACAAAGACAAAAGTGGATTCACCCACAGCGAAATGCCAAGGTGGGAGATGTCGTCATGGTTGTAAATGAATCTACTCCCAGAAACGTATGGCCCCTAGGCAGGGTGGTTGAAACTCTCCCTGCAAGTGATGGACTGGTTCGACGTGTGCGAGTGAAAACTAGGACAAGCATTCTCACCAGACCCATTGATAAACTGTGTTTGCTGTTAGAATCAGAAGACACAGACTAAACATCAGTTTACGTTAATTTGCTACGAAAGGCAAGCTGACACCTTACTTTCGCTTCAGAACAACTGATGCAAACTGTCAAATTCATCATGAGATCTACCAGATGTGACGACAGATGAACCTACCTGTACTACAGATGTGAAGACTGGTGATTCGTCTCTACAGCGATGTGTCTGCGTTTAGTGTGAAGTTGCCAGATTCGTATACAACTCATCGTCAAGATCAAGAATGAACATGTTTGTCACCGATCACCGCATCTGTGAATTTGATTTTGTAAAGACAATCCGCTGCATGCATTTGTACCAATGGAACCAGTGTGCATCATTAGCAAGTTTGTTTAAAGTTTGGTACACCACAGGCCCATGGAGTTTTAATTTGCAAAATTCTGCATTGTATTCTACTGCTGAAAATGTGTGCACAATTTGTGGATGTGTACAGTATATCATGTAAACCATATTTGGGATACACCCTTTTGAAAGTATGTTCCGTGCGTGTATTTTGGAATCTCGATAATGCTCAAATTTGATTTCTTTTGAAATTGTTGCTCTGCTATTTATCAAAGGGTATGCATGATCGAAGTCTGAAATAATTTCACTCAAGTTTGTAATTGTGTATTCCCTTCTACATGTACTTTGCAAGTAAATGCATCCTATCAGCATCTGGTGTTTTGACTATAACCTGGATTGACTGAATTTGCCAATTTGGGCCATGGCTGCTATGGTTGTGCACAGGCAGTCATATTATATCAAGTTGTGTTTTTCTCATGGCTGCTATGGTTGTGCACAGGCAGTCATATTATATCAAGTTATATTCTCATTTACAAGGTGTACCAAACAAGATATTCGCATGCAAGGCGTTTTGTACTTTCATCTAAAGGACAGCAACAGACTGCATTTCTAGTTTACAAACTAAACATTGTTGTGTTCATGTTGATAATATGTTGTGATCATGTTGCACTTAAATAGTATCTCCCATGTGTTCAGTTGGCTTTCCAATCTCACCAAAAATGTGCCTGTTGCGTGGGCTTTTGTTTGGTTTTGTTTCAAGTAATTTTGGTTGGCATGGGCAGTTATCTCTTGAGTGCAGCATCATCTATCCTGTAAAATAAAGCAAAATAATTCTTTCATGTGAAGCTAAAATCACTTTTTGAAATTTCCAAAACTCAGTTTATTTTTTTTCTTTTGGATCAAATCACTTGGATTTTTTGAATTGTTTTTTGTTTTGAATCATTTGCATTGATATCAAGTTTTTATCACACAAGTGAATCTCAGATAAAGGTTTTTGATTTCATAAACTTTATTCATATTTCAAAATCAGTCAAGTTTGATGTTTTGAAGTTTAAGGGGTCACAAAGGCACCTCTTGTAAAAGGTTAAGTTTTGTCAGTAAATGGCACACCAAAACTATGTTTTAAGAAGTAATTGTTGCTGGTAGCAGACAATTAGGCGCCGGAATGTTGATGCCATTTACCAAAATCAAGTTTTCATAAGTTTTTTGTGTCTGCACCCATATGGTTGTTTGTTTATGTGTAATAGCGCCATCACACTTCTTGGTTTGGTTAGCTCACATGTAATTTTGGTACTGGAGGCTGCCATCTTGTATTTTGAAGTATTGTTGTGCAGAAAGCTCTCGGTAAAGACACAATTAATCTTTACCTGAACCATCATAAATAGTATTTGTGACAAGAACTAGAAGAAGAATAGCAAGTGAAGATAATAAACATCATCAAGATACGTTTCAGCTAAAGTGTATCCTTGGATTTGTGATGATTTGTGTCACTTTTTTTTTTTTTTCCGAGTCATCGAAGATTGTATTATTTTAGTACCAAGCTTCTGCTAACCAGGGGAGCAATCCAAGTTTGCCCCTACATTACTTTGAAAAGCTAAAAGGTTGATCCAAAAAAAGGCTCGCGGGCAGAGTTTAAGCCTATCAAAATCGAAAATCTTACACGAAATGACTGAATTTCACGCCTAAGTTTAACACTAGGATTTTAAAAAAAATACAGTATCAAGCACTACAATTTGACCTGACATTTACTGAAAAAATGAAAATGATTGCTTTTTATTTGGCCGAGAAAATTAATTTTACATTGAAAAGGTGTAACTCAAAATTTAGCTCATTTCAACACCAAATTCGATCGTTTGTATTGCCTCATTAAATGACTGAGTGAGCCTTGCAGAACAAAAGAATCGGTTGTCCAGGTTGCTAACTGTACAATGCAACACCGCGTTGCAACCAGAGGCGTAGATCCGACCCGGGTGTGCGGTATAAATCCCCCAATATTTTGATAGGGTATAGATGGTCCATAAAAGCATCCCCCATGTTGACGCCTGTATGTGGGTTTCTGACCAAAGTAACCTCATATTTGGCCATTTTAGCCTAAAAAGTGCCAATTTTTTCGCGCTTCGCGCGACTTTATTTGTACCATGAAATTATTTTGTTGCCAAAAGGTGCTGGATTTACTAATTGAGTAGATCCATGCCTAAAACCAGCGGGCTGAAAGTCGGGCTCGTGAATGAAATCCATAAAAATATCCGGTTGGAAAATAAATAAATAACCCTAAAAAGGGTGAAAATGGTGCATCAAATGGCTTCATTTGTGCTTTCATTTTGAAAATTTTCTAAATTCGGAGGGGGGCACATCCCCCCTCAGCCACCCCCCCCCCAGCGTCGCGCAAGCGCGACGGGCAGCGCTGTCGCGCCGCATAACACATTCAAAAAAATTTTGCCCCCCCTATCAAAATACCCTGCCGCCGCTCATCTTCATCTCTTGCACACTTCAAAAGTCAGCTCAAAACACAAAAGTTTGTTCAAAATTGATTTTACTGATTCGTAGGAGCCTTGAAGTCTTTATTTAACTCTATGAACTGGCATTACTTTTCGAATTTTAATTATCTTTGCTTCTGCAGTTTGGCTACCTGCGTTTTAATATTGCTTTTTTCTTGTTTAATTTTGTTTTATTTTTAAATGATATTGCTTTACCTTGCACATATTGTTTGATTTGCCTGATTGGGTTTTTTTCACAGTATATGCGTTTGGATATTGCTTTTTTCCTGTTTAATTTTGTTGTATTTTGAAATTCACCCAGCTACGATTCAGGACTCCCCGTTTCCAAAATACCGTAGAATTCCGTCTAGATGCATATATGCCTCTAAACGAGGGTTTTTTTAACGAAAGATATGAAAGGCCAATACCCTTCTCAAAAACATTGCAATAGATTGGTCTTACAAATATACATGTTTGTACAGCCGCCTTTATCAGTAATATAGTTGTTCAAACTCCAAATAACGTTTTTGTTGAGAGTGTCTGCCTCTTATCTCTTGTGTCAAAAAAACTCGTTTAGAGGCATATATATGCTTGTAGACGGAATTATACGGTAGTCTCATTAACGCTGTGAACTCGCTAAAGGCCCGGTCACACTATGACGGCAGATAACCAACGAAAGGTGACGAACGTGAAAATCACAAAATGTTGGCGGCAAAGCGACGGCAAAAAGGAGCGGGAACGACCTTCAGCGACAACACGACGGCAAGGGACGAAAGGCTGCGGCAAGAAACGGAAACTAGCGACCAATATCGGATGTTGTCTGGGCGGCGAGTGACGATGTCTCGACGGAGCCCGACAACAAGCAACGAGGTCATACTTCTGGCAGCGGATTTGCTGGCGGCAAGGAACGACAGCTGACGGTGGATTGCGACGACGATGACGTGACTCAGCGGTCGACATCAAAGCCTGTGTGTGCGGGTTGTATAGTCCACTTTGGCGTTCCCACTCTTCACAACGTTCTGGTTATCCCCTCAAAATATTAATATCAATAATAATCAAAAAATATTAACAGCAATATCAATAATGATAAAAAAAAATTAAAATCAATATCAATAATAATCCAAACTTTTTTATCAATATCAATAATAATCAAAAATATTAACATCAATATCAATAATGATCAAAAATATTATCATTAATATCTATTATTATAATCAAAGATATTAATATCAGTATCAATAATAATCCAAAATATTACATATATCAGTAATAATAATAATAAAAAATTAATATAAATATCAATAATAATCCAAACTTTGTTATCAATATCAATAATAATCAAAAATATTGACATCAATATCAATAATGATCAAAATATTATCATCAATATCAATAATAATCAACAATATTAACATCAATATATATCAAATATTAATCAAAAATATTAACATTAATATCAATAATAATCAAAAATATTTGCATCAATATCAATATCAATAATAATCAAAAAAATTTTTTTTTTTTATTATTATTGATATTTCTTTTTATATGAACTTCAAAATTGCATCGGGCCGGACAGTCTATTGAAATCGAACTGACGTCAAAAAATGTCAAAAATCGCACAAAAAGTTTAAAATCGTGGACAATCGTTTAAAAATCATAACCCATCGCAGACCACCGTTTCAATGCCGCAGGTACTCGCAAACGACCCGCCATCAACAGTCAATATCTGTCACCCTCCGGACAAATTTCGCAAGTCACTGTCGCACCAAGATCGTTACAATTTCGTTACTTGCCACAATGTGTCGTCAAGGTTTGAGATGTGACGTCACCTGCCGTTGTTTTTTTCGTGAATGGTCGTTGACAACGACTACCAACGAAATTGTGACGACCTCAAAACGACTAAAGACGGCCTCGCACGGTATGGAAACGTCAAAGAAATGAGGGTTGCGGTCTCCAACGAAATCTGGACGGAATCACAACTACTTCTTTTGCCGTCACAAAATTTTCTACATGTTGAAAATTTGCCGACGGACGCAACGAATAATTTCGGCCGTTTGCGGTCGCTAACGGATTCGTCAGCGACAAGTAACGGCATCACACGATGAGTGACGGTAAATTCAAAATTGCAATTCGCAGCTTAACGTCGCTTGCCGTTCACCCCTATTCGTCCTAGTGTGAAGTGTGACCGGGCCTTAAACAAGTAGTATTTTGTTTTTTATTTTTAACATAGTCCACAGTGGTTGTGCAATTCCCCATTTCTGAAGTGTATTATGCAATTGTTTTTCTTTCTTCTTTTTATATTATATATTACTATTTCAAAAATGTGCAATATTAGTTTCTGTAAATGAAATTGTATATCATTCTGTATGTTACATAGATGGCATCCTTAAACGTTTTACATGTTTGTTGTTTTTGTCTATTTAAATTTATCATGTAATTTCACTTTTTGATTTTTTATAAATGTTAGTAAAATGAATGTAACTTTGCACATATTGTTTGTTTTGATTTAGGGGGATGCCATTTTCTTCGGAAGGGGATGGGTCATGAATATGTCGCTGACCGGAGTCAATTTTATGTCCCCCCTATTGCGGGTCGAAAGATTTTATAACCTCCCCACTTCCACCTACACAGACTCTCGAAAGGCAAATTATTCTTTGCCGGAACTAAAGCGCAGAGCGTGCAAAGATTAAAGTGCACGGAGCATATTAAAATTTGGATCGTAAGTGTAAAGAAAGTTCGCGGAGCGCGCAAAAATATAGCCTTATATAACTAAAGATTGTTCACATATTTTGATCATAAGTTAAAGAATGCACGCATGCAGCGGCGAAAATGAGACACCAGCATTTAACAATTCTATACCCCCTATTTTTGGCGTAAAAATTATAACCCCCCCCCCCTATTTTTGACCTAAAAATTCTATGACCCGTTGTAACCCATACGAAACTCGGGGAGCTGATCCTGGTTGCGATGGTTATTTGTGGAATGTCTAGGGTGTGTACTCTTGTATCAGCAAAGTCCCCGATTTGTTGTTAAATGGTTTATGGAATGATGTGGGGCCGTAGTGGTCAGCGACAACCTGTAAAGTGTGCCGAGGCTTGTGGATCAACGTCTAGGCGTTGTGCCTGTGCGTAGCGCCTTTTAAATCACTGCGGTTTCACAGTATTTGTTCTCGTTTCAATGTGAAATGTTGGCTTATTTTCAGCAGTTTTTAAGTATTTTGTATCTTGTTTTTATTTCGGTTTTTATTTGGTGTAGTTTTAACCAGTGTATAACATATATTTTGTTTTCTCTGTATAAATTTAATTTTTAATATTATTGTAAAGCACTGTAAGATATCCTTTTGTGAACACGCTATTATAAGACATAAATTATTATTATATTATTATATTGAATTCACCCATTTTGGTGACACATTTGTGACCTCACAATTATACTTAATTGGGACAAATTAGCAATTTCTATGCTAAAATGTGCCACACGAAGACATAAATTTGGCCTAAAACGAGCCAAAGGAAAGCGCACTTCTGCCAATTTTAAGCCTTTTTCTCACCAATTCTTTCATAATTAAAGTAAATTTTGTTATAAATGGGTCTACAAGCAGAGGCCCGGAAGCTCCCGGATACACTGCACTCTATTGTTTGTAGATATTCACCCAATAATGAGCCACGGTGTTTTCGGACTAAATAGAAGGATGTACTGCTTGAATTTTTCTTTTTCTTTCATAAGCATTTTTAGGAGAGTACGTCACCCATGGAAAATTTAAGGGACGTGTCTGCCCGTACCACCCACCCCGCTTCCTTCCGATACAATAAAAACAGGTGATACTAGGTATGAATGGTTGTATAATCAGTCTAGAGACCTGTCGCTCTGTTAGTTTAGTTGGAAGAAGGGGCTACCGTGCACCCTCAAAAATCAACTTCTAATCGACATTTGCAGATCAGGCAAAATGTGTAGAAAACAATATGCTACAGACTTGACATTTAATATGGAATCTTTTGTCGCAAAATGCCAAAATGTGATTTTCACTAAAAATGCTTCTTCTTCCACAAATTACATAACACAATGTCGTCACTTGCATACCTGCATCGCCTTTAGCCAGTGTCTAAAAGTTGTACAAAGAATGTGGTTCAAAGGTCATTAAGGGGATAAAATCTTACAATTGCATTATCTCAACATCCGTAAGGGGTATGGGGCTCAAACTCGGTAACAACAAATCTCATACCCAGGGGAACATTTTACAGGGGTCAGGTCAAAGGTCATGCAGAGGTCAAATTTAAGAAATGCATTTTCGGTACATCATTGAGATTCGCAGCGCCATGGTCAGGTCGCTCTCGATGATCGTCCTACAATTTTATCCGTTTTAGGCGGTTTAAAGATGATTTTTAACCAATGAACTTTTACGTGTGTTAGTGTTTGATACCTGGATGATTATGTTGCAGCAATTTTTATATTTTGTGTGTGGATTACGTGCAATTCCGTTGATTTTTATTTCCACTTTCGTCGTGGATCGGGTATGTACTGACTTTATTACATGTACTGTAACCAGCTCCATTGGGAATACAATCGTGATGACCGGTACTCAAACTGAAGTGGCTGACCTATCTAACATAAAGAGTGATATTGATCGTAATATTGATCGTATATGTTATACTGTCGACTTTCTTTATTCGCTGGAACTAAAACCACCCGGTTTAGATAGTGCAATAGACTGTGGTATACCCATGAATGTTTGTAAACATTTGGATTCCTTGAACTTACTCAAACATCCTTGCCCTTTTCATACACAACATCATGCATATACAAGGAAAAAGCGTTGGCGAAAAAGAGGAAGTAGAGGTATTCGTAGACAACGCAATCCCGTTCTATCCCTGTCGTTACAAACTTAAGAACTACATGTGTACCTGGCCAAAATGCTGCGAATCATAACAACTTGCGCTACTTGGACAAACATGACAGTAGAAAATTTAACATAAGACACTGGAACGCCAGATCTGCTAGAAAGAAGACAATTGCAATAACTGATAACATAATTGCTAATGACATTGATATTTTCATTATCACTGAAAGTTGGCTTGCCGAAAATGACCCTGTTGTTATAGGAGAGCTATTACCACCAGGCTACTCTTTTATGAACTTTAACCGTAAGGGCGATGAGCACGGTGGTATTGCAATTATCCACAAATCTCAAATCAGTCTTCAGAATTACCCAAGTACTACCAAAACCACGTACTTTGAGCATGCATCTGTGGTAATCAAAAACACTGGACTTAGGATTGTCACTGTCTACCGCCCCCCGCCCTCCAAAGTAAATGGTTTCAAAACAAGCCAGTTCTTGGAGGAAATGGAGTCTTTTCTGGAGGATGAGTGCCTTGTTCCTGCAAAGACTATTTTCTTAGGGGATTTCAACATTCATGTAGATGAGCCAGGAAAACCAGAAGTTGCCCGTTTTCTTGATACTCTTGTTGTCAATGGATTACATCAGCACATACAGGAACCTACACACATTAGTGGACACACTATAGACTTAATTATATCTCGTCCAGAGGACAAATTAGTTTCAAAATCTTGTGTGCTTCCATCTTTAGGTTCTGATCATATGCTCATTGACTGTGTAATTAATTGTGCAAAACCTGCACCTTTAAGAGTTACATCATCTGTAAGAAATTTCAAATGTATGGACAAATCTGAATTCACTCAAAATCTTACTTCTGAAATTGAGGGTCTGGATCTTCGAGGTACTGCTGATGAGATGCTTGGGCAGCTCGAATCGTCTGTTTCTAGTGTTCTTGATGCTCATGCACCTTCTCAGACACGTTCTCGAAGCTTGAGACCCCGCTTTCCGTGGTATAATCAAGAAATAAATGATGAAAGGTGCAAACGAAGAAGGTTAGAACGTAAATGGCGTAAGACAAGAACTGATCTTGACCATGTTGCTTATATTGAACAATCTAATAGAGTCAACAAACTCATTCAAAGTGCCAAAGAGGTGTATTATAATGAAGCACTTGAATCATCTGACTGTAAAAATATGTTTGTTGTGCTAAATAGACTGCTAAATAAGAATGCCAAGTCTTTACCATGTTGCGACTCAGCCTTAGAGTTGAGTGATTCATTTGCCAGATTTTTTATCAACAAAGTTGCTAAAATTAGACAAGAATTCTGTGTCAATAGTGGCACACGTAGTAGTGTAAGTAATCCTAGTGACATTCTGTGTGATGATAGTGTACAGGTATTTGACAGTTTTAAGCCTGTTAGTGCTGAAGTCATCAAAAGACTGTTCTAAACTCTGCTAACAAGTCATGTATCCTTGATACACTTCCAGTGTGGCTCTTTAAAGATAATATTGATGTTTTGTGCAATGTCCTTACAGTCCTTGTTAACAAATCGTTCAGTAGTGGTGAGTTTCCACACGCACTGCGTGAGGCTGTAGTTTGTCCGGTCTTAAAAAAGCCTTCTCTTGACAAGAATGTCTTACAGAATTATCGTCCTGTCTCCAACTTAAGCTATTACTCCAAAATCATGGAGAAAATTGCTTCTGTTCAACTCCAAGAACACCTTCAGTCTCATGGTCTCCAGGAAGAGTTTCAGTCGGCGTACAGGGCTGGCATAGTACCGAAACGGCACTGCTAAGGGTCAAAACAGACATATTGAAAGACATGGATTGCGGCAGAGCTGTGTTTGTAGTGCTTCTTGACCTCTCTGCCGCTTTCGACACGGTAGACCACGTCATCCTTCTAAACCGCTTGTCACGCACATTCAACATCACTGGTATGGCTCTTAACTGGATTAAAAGCTATCTACAGAGCAGAAACTTTCGCGTTTCAATAGGTGCTGTATCATCTGAAAAAATATGATCTGAATTACGGACTACCACAAGGATCGGTCCTTGGACCACTCTTCTTTGTTCTTTACACCTACTGCATTGGACATATTATCAGAGAGTTTGGGATTTGCTATCACATTTATGCTGACGACGTGCAGCTGTACTTTTCCTTTGACCCAAAGATTGCTGGTGCTGCTGAACTTGCCTTATCCAGATTATCGTCTTGTATCAATGCTATTCGGCAATGGATGATGACGAATTTGTTGAAGCTCAATGACTCCAAAACGGAGTTTTTGTAGCAGGTTCGTCTCATAATCTAAAGAAGTTACAGACTGTATCTATCAAAATTGGTAATATGGACATTAGACCCTCTTCGACCATTAAGAACCTTGGAGTTGTCTTCGATCAAACAATGTCCATGAATGCTCATGTGAAATCACTCACTAAATCAGTGAACTTTCATCTCAGAAACATGTACAGAATTCGGAGGTATATCACAACTGAAAGCTGTCACCATCTTGCTAGGTCTCTCATTTTGTCTAGACTTGACTATGCGAACTCACTTCTACTTGGCATTTCGGCAAAGGATAGGAAACAACTGCAGAGGCTTCAAAATAGAGCCGCCAAAGTTGTCTACAAATGCAATAGACTGGAACCATCTGCACCTTTGCTTAGAGACCTTCACTGGCTGCCAGTTGCCGAAAGGATCATCTTCAAAGTGCTGCTGCTAGTGTTCAAAGCTCTGCATGATGTAGCTCCGGCCTACTTGTCGGATCACCTCGTCCTCTACGTTCCTGGTAGAGATAACATGCGATCCAGCAATAACTATTTGCTTCATGTTCCGCGCACTTCACGATCCATGGGTGACAACGCCTTCTGTTCGGCTGGCCCACGCCACTGGAACGCACTTCCAGGTCATCTTCGTTTTGCACCTTCTGTCAACGTGTTTAAGAAGCACCTAAAAACGCACCTCTTCCCACCTGTATAGGGATTTGTTTCTTAAATACGTTGACAGAAGGGTTTGCCTCATTTTCCCCAGGTTTCATGTTTATTTTGATTTTCTTGCCACACTCATTAGTTCTTTGGTTTTACTTAAATTTTAATGTGTATTTTTCATGTGATTTTAATATGTATATCATGTATATTTCTTAATAATTATGTACTTTTTAAGTTATAGTTTGATGTATATTCTTGTATCTGCATTTTAATGTTTTTATTGTAAAGCGCTTTGACAATTTTAATATAGCGCTCTATAAGTGTCGTTTAATAAAATAAATAATAAATAATAAATCTGTAAGGGGTTCGAGTCTCAAACTCTATGACAACAAACTTAATGACCAGGGGAAATTTTTGGAACACTTTGCAGGGGTCAGGTCAAAGGTTATCTAGGGTCAAATCTTATAATTTCCTTTTCTGGACATCTGTAAAGGGTATGGGGCTCAAACTCGGTGACAACAAATCTCATGACCAGGGGAACATTTTGCAGGGGTCGGGTCAAAGGTCATGCAGAGGTCAAATTTTAGAAATGCATTTTTGGACATCTGTAAGGGGTACGAGGCTCAAACTCGGTGACAACAAACTTAATGACCAGGGGGAATATTTTGGAACACTTTGCAGAGGTCAGGTCAAAGGTTATCTGGGGTCAAATCTTATACCGTAATTTCATTTTCTGTAAGGGGTATGGGGGCTCAATTTCGGTGACAACAAACCTCGTGACCCGGGAAACATTAAGGTCAAAGATCAGGTCAAACGGTAATTAAAGGGTTACATGCCTTGCGATTGTCTGCGCTCTGTGAGCGCAAATTATCTCTAGTTATGTTTGATATTGTTTTCCCAGCAAATCAATTACACCATTGATTGATTTCACAAAGCAAATACTGCCGGTATAATGAAACTTATAGCCATGGTCATAGTCTGACAGCTAAATCCATTCTTTATTATCTTCTTTGTTTTATTTTAGATTGTTTTTCCAGCAAATCAATGGTGATTTGTGATTTCATGAAGCAAATACTACCTGTAATAATGAATCTCATAGCCATGCGAAGTAACAAATTTACGTTGTTACAACGTCGTATAAAAGTCATATAAAGTGGAATAAACGTAATATATGGACGTTGTAAGTACGTAAATCTGTGAACTCGTACGCGTGTTTTGACAACGTTATTTCCGTACGTTAATATTGCGTCATTATGACGTTGTTTCGACGTCAAGTTGTGAACGTAGAAACAACGTCATTGTATCGTTATATTAACGTCTGTTAATAACGTTGCTACAACACGAATACGAGTTCGCAAAATTACGTACTCACGACGTCCGTAGATAACGTCCTTAATATTTTCAGACTATGACTTTTATATGACGTTCATTGTGAATGTCAAACCAATATTACTTGAGAGATTGCGATTTCCAAACGTAGGTATCGGACTTACGTTGATCTGTTCAAACCCACGCGCCTGTATTGAAGCGAGGTCACGTACTTAGCTAGTTTTGAAGATTTTCCACGTGCGAAATCAACGTAGATACATCGTTGAAAATGCACAAAATTTGTCCATTTCACAATTTGTAAAGACAGTCAAGGATAACGAACATACGAAGAAAAGTCTAATTATTATTATGATCATTTTTGTTCGTAACAAGTTATTATAATAAAGGTACTGCAATGTGTTAAAAATTGACAAAATTTATACGCGATGTACATACGCAGAGATTGCCCATTGAAATGTGCGTGATACTTTGCGTATAAAAATGACATTTCGATTTCACATTTTGGACACCAACGTCGTATAAAACGCAGGTGTTACGTAGAAATAAGCTGATTTTACGACATGTCGAAGTTCATTCAACGCGCCTAATTTTCAGGATGAAAAAGTCTTATTTTGAAACTAAAGTCATGATATATGAAAAATATGGTTTTTGGGAAACTATAATACTTGGGGAGCACAAAAATACAATTAGCAGCATGTTAAGTCAAAATTTATTCAAAATCAAAAGCGTGCTGTTTTAATTAGGCAGAGACTCGGTGGCCTGCGGTTACCATTAACTTTTCAATCACTATGCCCTCTATCGACCTAGATCAGATATTATAGTTTTTGTTCCAGCCCCCATGTTCTCCATCGTGACGAATAAGCACAATCCAGTTTGAAACCGAGACTAGCAATATTTAACACCGTATTACCGTAGGTAAAAACGTACGTTAAAACATACGGTCCATATGATGAAACATAGCAATTTCGCGATTTCCAAACGTAGGTATCGGACGGACGTCTAGATCTATACCAACCACTCTCCTGTATCGAAGCGAGGTCACGTATTTAGCCAGTTTTGAAGATTTTCCACGTGCGAAATCAACGTGGATACATAGTTGAAAATGCACAAAATATGTCCATTTCACAATATGTTAAAGACAGTCAAGGATAATGAACATATGAAGGAAAGTCTAATTATATTATTATGATCGTTTTGTTTGTAACAAATCATTATAATAAAGGTACAGCGATGTGTTAAAAGTTGACTAAATTTAAACGCGATATCCATACGCAGAGATTGTGCATTGAAATGTGTGTGATAGTTTGCGTATAAAAATGACACATTTTGGACTCAACGTAGCATTAAAACGTACGTGCCACGTTGAAATGTGCTGATTTCACCTCGTGTCTATGTAAAGGAAACGTAGAGAACGAATGTTTCCCTACGAATGCTATAATCAAAATATCATGTGTTTTTTGTACAGGTGAGGGGTGGCGCAATATTTTGTGTATCCTCGGGGTGGTGAATTATTATAGAGGGGAACAGATTTGTTGACAGGTCACAAGGGGGGAGGGGCAAGCATTCTTTGGTAGTGCCCCCAAATATTTTTCTTTCCCCCTTTTGCCCCCCCCACTTTTGATGCAAGAAAACCGAAATTACGTAAATTTCCACGTTTTGCGGAAATTTTGCACAAAATTTGTCGATTTGCTCCCCCCCCCCCTGAAATTCACTTTGCCCCGTGCCGTGATGCCGCCACTGTTTTACATAGAACCCCGATAAAGATTACGGTACTGTTTTGTTTTTATGGTATCTAATCTTCCATTTTTTTAAATTATCTCGGGGTTCCATGCGAAAATCTTGAATAAAAGGGGAAACCCAAAGTCTACACCGGGGTCTATAGGCCTACAAGAAAAATGGTAGGCTCCCTATACATTGCTCGGACCGATGTACCATGCATGATGCAGTCACAATCGATGTATTGTGCGCAGCACAGTACACATATTGTTGTATTTCTACTCTATACGCTGGCGAAGTGATGTCATAATCGGATTAAGAACCACAGCAATAGATGAATACATTTGTTTGAATATATCGCTCTGCACTACAGCAGGTTGCACTCATCACCTGTCTTCAATCATAATTATAATAGATTTAATATAAAAGTCTCTCTTTTGAGAGAGACTAATCTTACAGGTGCAAGTGATTAGCATTTATTTGACATCTATGGTTCAATGCATCGGTACTGCATGAACCTTGTAGTGCAGGGCGATATAGTCAAAATTTTATTCATCTATTGCTATGGTAGTTATTCCGATTAAATCCGCCACCTCGCCAGCGTATACCCGATAAATGTTGGCGTTGCCTATAGCCTATGTTTACAATTCAATTTGCTACCAATAAGTCATGTGGTCTAATGGATTAGCGCGCTGGACATGAGTATTCTGTATGTAGCCGCAGCGTGGGTTCGAGGCCCACCTCTGCCTAACTGAAATTCCCTTTTTTAATTCCATATTATGGAAATGGGACTGGGCGAGTTTATGTAAGACGTAGGTAGGAGTGACCCAGGCTGATTGCATGCAAAACAAATCACCAGGTGACTGACTATAGGACATAGCGCCACCACACGAGCGTTGGTTAAGTATGTGGCCTCACTGCGATGCATAGCTACGTAAAACCGTACGTATTATCGTACGTAAAAACGTACGGTCTACGTCTACGTTTGGATAATCGCAATCTCTCTCTTATCTCCTCACGTGAACGTATTATTCATACGTTGTTATAACGTTCGATCCGGACTTAATAGGACGTTTAAATAATACGTTCGCAACTTGACGTCGAAACAACGCCATTACAACGTCATAATGAGGTTATATCAACGTCCAAAAAACAACGTTAAAAATAACGTTGTCACAACACGAATGCGAGTTCACAGATTTACGTGTTTACAACGTAAATGACAACCTAAGTCCAACGTCAGCGAACGTCGTGAAAACGTAGTGTGTTAGCTAGGATGGATGGTCATAGTCTGACAGCTAAATCCATTATTTTTTATCTTCTTTATTTTAGATTTCCCAGAAAATCAATTAAATCAAAGAGTGAAAACACCAAGAAGATTGCCATAAAAAGTTGCTCAAATTCAAAATAATGTTCTTGTGTAAGGTGTCTACCTTTCGTTTCTTCCGCCATTACAAAATACTCATTAAGAGGCATATTAGTTAGCCTCTCAGCCACGCGCAATTGGGAAATGGTGTTCACTTTCTGTTTGAAGTCGATTCCAGACCAAACTTTCCCGGTGGGCACATTTTTTTCAAAAAAGGCCTACCGGGATCGTGTTCCTTGGAAAATTTTGGTCTAGGATCGACTTCAAACATAAAGTGAACACCATTTCCCAATTGCGCGTGGCTGAGAGGCTAACTATATATGGTTGTAGATGGGATTCTACGGTATGTACCTAAATGAGTGTTTTATGAAGAAAGAGTCGAAACTTCGAAAGGCATATAGCCTCCACAAATACATTACAGGAAATCAATTACACCGTTGATTGATTACACAAAGCAGATACTAATAAATCTTCTCGTGTTCATGGTCATCTAAATCTATTCCTTTTAAGGGGGTACTACACCCTGTGGTAAATTTAGTAACTATTTTTGCATTTTTCAAAAAATAATAACACACTGGTAACAAAAGTATGTATTTTATTTTTGGGGGGCAAGGAATCCAATTATTACATTGTTATTTTATTGACTCAAGACAAGCGGTTCATTATATATGATCGGAAATGAGGTACATCCTAGCGGTACCTCTTTTCTTATCATAAATAACGAACCGCTTGTCTTGGGTCACTGAGATTCCAGTGTAGTAATTGGACTCCTTGCCCCTATAATATACATAATTTTTGTTATCACTGTGTTATTAGTTTATGAGAAAAATGCAAATATAGACACAAATTTATCGAGGGGTATAGTACCCCCTTAATATCTTCTTTGTTTTATGTTTAAGATTGTTTTCACAGCAAATCAACAACCCTGGTCAATAATACCATAGAGTGAATACACAAAGCATATACTAATAAATCTTCCCATGTCCATGGTCATAGCCTGACATCTAAATCTATTCAAGTTAATATCTTCTTTGTTTTATGTTTAAGATTGTTTTCACAGCAAATCAATAACCCTGGTCAATAACACCACACAGTGTCATCGACCCTATATCTTCATGGCTGGAATCGCCATGGTAGGCTGAATCCACAGCCACGATTAGCCATTTGGTTCAAACCTTTAAAGCTCTTTAAAACTAATAATTAGTCGAGGGACTTAACTAAGGCTACTCACAAAGCCGGGTAATTGATCTTGGTTGTGCGCGAATAAGCTTGTATACCCCATTGAGGTCAATGGTCATCGACTTGTATACTGCCTACAGTGAGTGCAGCTGTACTACACGCTGTAGTCCATAGGACCAACGCAATATAAAATTGTCAGATTTTGAGTTCAAAGCGCACGGCCAATTTTCAAAGCGCATTCTAGCGACTATCATATCTGTTCAAAATGTATTTTCAAGTGTATGAGACCACATCTGGTTTCTTGAGAAAAATTCATTTGCGGGAGATATTCATCAATTTCTAACCCAGTATTCGGAGATTTTCGTCTGATATCAAAATCGTGCATAGCAATTCACGTGTATCGATCCCGTGTATTCATTTTAGTGTCTCTGCTCCACCAAATAATTATTAGCCAGGCGGTGTCGGTGTGCACCATAGAGTGAATACACAAAGCAGACGCTAATAATGATCATAGCGATATTTAATTATATTCCTTAGAAGACAAGATTGCAAGGTCGTGTGTTAACATTATGAGTTGTACATACATTGTTAAACATTTTTGCAAGATAATGTGGCGCCAGGCCATGAATAGATTTATAAACCATTAGTGCTTTAAAATAATCATTACGAGTGTGAAGTCGTTGCCAACCAAGAATTCTAAACATGAAATCAGATGAAGTTAAGTTGTTCACGCTCAAAATCACTCTTGCACAGCGTTTATGAAGAACATTAAGTTTGGAACTGTCATCTTTAAAACGACCATGCCATGAGATATTGCAATAGTCAAATATAGGCTGAACAAACGATTTAAAAATAACATTTCAAGGAAAGGTTTCAGGCGTCTTAATAGCCCAATCTTACAGAAAACCTTTTGAATAATACTATTAACTTGATCATGCCATTTCAACTGATCGTCAATAACAACACCTAGGCATTTTGCCTTTCTTAAGGCCCGGTCACACCATGACGGACGATAAGCAAACAAAAGGTGACGAACGTGAAAATCACAAAATGTTGACGGCAAAGCGACGACAAAAAGAGGAAAAACAAGATTCGGTGACGAGTGGGAACGACCTTTAGCGACAACACGACGGCAAGGGACGAAAGGCTGCGGCAGGAAACGGAGACTAGCGACCAAATCCGGACGTTGTCTGGGCGATGAGTGACGAAGTCTCGACGGAGCCCGACAACAAGCAACGAGGTCAGACGGCTGGCAGCGGATTTGCTTGCGGCAAGGAACGGCAGCTGACGGTGGATTGCGGCGATGATGACGTGACTCAGCAGCCGATATCAAAGCCTGTGTGTGTGCGGGTCGTATAGTCCCCTTTGGCGTTCCCACTCTTCACAACGTTCTCAAAAATATCAATATCAATAATAATCAAAAATATTAACATCAATATCAACAATAGTCAAAAATATTAAAATCAATATCAATAATAATCCAAACTATTAATATCTATATCAATAATAATCAAGATTATTAATATCAATAATAATCAAAAATATTACACATATCAATAATAAACAAAAATTGTAAAATCAATATCAATAATAATCCAAACTATTAATATCTATTTCAATAATAATAAAAAATATCAACATCAATATCAATAGTAATTAAAAATATTACACATATCAATAATAATAATAAAAAATTATATAAATATCAATAATAATCAAAAATAGTAAAAGCAATATCAATAATAATCTAAACTATCAATATCTATATCAATAATAATCAAAAATATTAATATCGATATCAATAATAATCAAAAATATTACACATATCAATAATAATCAGAAATATTACACATATCAATAATATTCAAAAATATTACACATATCAATAATAATCAAAACTATTAATATCTTTATCAATAATAATCAAAAATATTACCATCAATATCAATAATAATCAAAAATATTACACATATCAATAATAATATAAAAAATCAATATAAATATCAATAATAATCAAAAATAGTAAAATCAATATAAATTCTAATCTTTTAATATCTATATCAATAATAATCAAATCAAAAATATTAACATCAATATCAATTATTATAATCAAAGACATTAATATCAATATCAATTAGGCCTATTATAATCAAAGATATTAATATCAATATCAATAATAATAAAAAATATTACACATATCAAAAATAATCAAAAAATTAATATAAATATCAATAGGAATCAAAATATGAAAATCAATATTAATAATAATCCAAACTATTATATCAATATATCAATAATGATCAAAAATATTATCATCAATATCAATAATAATAAAAAATGTTAATATCAGTATCAATAATAATCAAAAATATTAACATCAATATCAATAACAATATCAATAATAATCAGAAATATTAATATTTTTGATTATTATTGATATTATTTTCTTTTTATATGAACTTTAAAATTGCATCGTGCCGGGTAGTCTATTGAAATCGAAGTGACGTTTTACCAACGACTACCAACGAAATTGTGACGACCTCAAAACGACTAGACACGGCTTCGCACGGTATGGAAACGTCAAAGAAATGAGGGTAGCGGTCTCCAACGAAATCTGAACAGAATCACAACTTATTCTTTTGCCGTCACAAAATTTTCAACATGTTGAAAATTTGCCGACGAACGCGACGAATAATTGTGGCCGTCTGCGGTCGCAGACGGATTCGTCAGCGACAACTAACGGCAGCACACGGCGAGTGACGGTAAATTCAAAATTGCAATTCGCAGCTTAACGTCGCTTGCCGTTAACCCCTATTCGTCATAGTGTGACCGGGCCTTAACTCTTTCAAGCTGTTTACCATTAACAAATACAGAAAAATCTTTCTCATTAACATTCCTTAACTTACTCGCAGTTCCAATCAACATAACATTTGTCTTATGAGTGTTCAAAAACAATTTATTAACATTCAACCAATTCATTCAACCAATTCCTTTCCGACCGACCCTAAAATCTGACAACAATTTTCATTTTTAGACCATTATAGAGAACGTTATAATAGCACCAACAACACAGTGAGTTTCAAATCCAAACGGATCAAATGAACCTAGCATCAGAGCGCATGCTCAAATGACCGTGCGTGACTAAGATATTTTAACATGTTTCAACCTTGGAGGAAATATAAATGCAATAAAGTAAAGGGATTACTTGCAGTAAGAGTGGCAAGATACAATGGCTTGTCCAACACAAGATATCCAGATATGGTGGTGCTGCTATGTTCTTATTTTAACTATACAAGTTGTATTTGTTATGAAAGCCGTAACTCGTGCCGAATCCTCAAAGACAGATGTCATTTGTTACTCTTCGACCATAACTCACTGGTATCCTTACAAAGCCTTGTCTTATGCGAACTTAAAAACGGGATTTCTTACTCTTGATAATGTCACCACATGCGATATTTCATGTCCTTTGCAGTGCGTCTGTATTCTTGGTAGAAATTCGATGATCAAACAATGTCAGGATTTTAGAGAAGAGATTCAAATAGCTTTTCCTGCAGGTGTGACAACGTTGTTCTTAGCGAATCACTCTCTAAATGGTATAAACCAGTTTGCTTTTACAGAATTGGACGAAAGTCTTCGGGACCTTTATTTGAATAACAACAATATAGCTGGTCTTCAAGCAGGTGTGTTTAAAGGTCTGATTAATGTCGAGCACTTATACTTATACAACAATGCGATCAAATATCTTCAACCTGGAACTTTTACGGGACTGGATGCATTGCTGGCACTGCACCTTTCGCTGAATGAGTTACAAGAACTACTACCTGCTCAATTGTATGGATTGCCACCGCAATTGGAAATCTTAGACGTACGCGCCAATGCCTTACAATCTATGTCGCTGATAGGTTTCGAAAACTTGACGCGATTGTCCCTAATGTGGAACAAGTTGACAGAACTTCAACCGGGAGTATTTGATGGAATGGGACGGCTTCAGGTCTTAGAACTGGATTATAATAGACTTAAGTTATACCCCGGGTTGTTTGATGGATTGGCCAATCTAGAAGAAATTGATCTAGACCACAACGACCTCCAGACCGTCGAGTTACACATACTAACAGGACTATCTAAGTTACGGAAATTGACAATAAAGTCGAACAATTTGACAGAACTTCAACAAGGAGTGTTTGATGGACTGAGAAAGCTTCAGTACTTGGATCTGAGGCATAATAGATTTGAGAGATTATCACCAGGAGTATTTGATGGACTGGGAGAGCTTCAGAAATTGTATCTGGAGTATAATAGATTTGAGACAGTATCACCAGGAGTATTTAATGGATTGGAACGGCTTCAGAAATTGTATCTAGAATATAATAATTTGACAGAACTTCAACAAGGAGTATTTGATGGACTGGGAAAGCTTCAGTACTTGGATCTGAGGCATAATAGATTTGAGAGATTATCACCAGGAGTATTTGATGGACTGGGAGAGCTTCAGAAATTGTATCTGGAGTATAATAGACTTGAGACAGTATCACCAGGAGTATTTGATGGATTGGAACGGCTACAGAAATTGTATCTAGAATATAATAATTTGACAGAACTTCAACAAGGAGTATTTGATGGACTGGGAAAGCTTCAGTACTTGGATCTGAGGCATAATAGATTTGAGAGATTATCACCAGGAGTATTTGATGGACTGGGAGAGCTTCAGAAATTGTATCTGGAGTATAATAGACTTGAGACAGTATCACCAGGAGTATTTGATGGATTGGAACGGCTACAGAAATTGTATCTAGAATATAATAATTTGACAGAACTTCAACAAGGAGTATTTGATGGATTGGGACAGCTTCAGAAATTGTATCTAGCGCATAATAGACTGGAGAGATTATCACCAGGACTATTTGATGGATTGGGACGGCTTCAGTACTTGGATCTGATGCGTAATAGACTTGATACATTATCACCAGGAGTATTTGATGGATTGGGACAGCTTCAGAACCTGGGTCTGGATTATAATAGACTGAAGAGGATATCACCCGGTTTGTTTGAAGGATTAGTCAATGTAGATGAGATTGATTTAGATTTCAACGAATTTCGGGCTTTTGACTCGCACGTATTTACCGGATTATCGAAGCTGACTGAATTGGACTTAGATCACAATGTGATTGAAGAACTGCCACCTGATGTGTTCAAAAATCTGACCGATCTTTTAGAACTTGAAATGGACGACAACCTACTAAGAGTAATCCCTGCAAATGTATTTGAAGAACTCGTAAAAATTGAAAGAATATCTATAGCATATAACATGCTGTCCGACCTGGCGCCGACTGTATTTAACGGATTAGGTAACTTGACGGATTTATATCTGTCCAGAAATCTGATAAGCGAGCTGCATCCTTCTATATTTCAGAAATTATTTAACTTAATACTACTTTTCTTGGATAATAATCAACTTGTAAATTTAGATAATGAAATATTTAATGACCTTTACCATCTCGTAGCATTATACATTCAACAAAATCGACTAACACAGTTACCCCTAATATTTTTAAAATTTGCACGAGCTGAGAGTTCTTAACATCTCAAGAAACAATTTTATCAGTCTGCCGGTTGAAATCTTTCAGAAAAACGGATTTCTTACCACCCTTGATTTGAACCAAAATCCACTTTTATGGATACAAAAAAAGACGTTCGATAAATTCAGCAAATTTGCGACAATTTATGTCGATAAATATGCAACCTGTTGTTTTATAGATTCAGCGCGTTGTTCTTTTGAGTCACCACCATCCCCCTTTATTTCCTGCAAACGATTACTACCATACACGATTCTAAGAGCGGTTAATTGGATACTGGGAATTGCTACAATTGTAGGAAATCTTTTTGTTATTTTTTCTCGGTGTAGGCAAAGTCCTACCAAAGGATATGTCCAATCTTTGTTGATTTTAAACCTATCCATGTCAGACCTACTTATGGGTATTTACATGATAATTTTAGGTTCTGCTGACCTGAAGTATACAGATTACTTTCCGTCTCATTCAGATTCTTGGCGTCAAAGTATTGTCTGCAGATTAGCTGCAGCTTTGTCAATACTATCAAGCGAAGCTTCAGTATTTTTTATAACCCTCATCAGCCTCGATCGATTCATGGGTGTCAAATTTCCATTTGCGGAAACTCGTCTGCGCAAAACCTCGTCCAAGATAGTTGTCATTATCTTGTGGCTTGTTGCGGCGCTTATAAGTATTGCGTCAGTTTTAATACCAGTAATCGACCCTAAGCTTTATGACGTGTCAGAGGTTTGCGTAGGATTGCCCATATCAAGAGCCAATTATTACGTTATCGAAAAAAAGATATTTGATCTTAATTACACAACTATCTTTGAAGTAGATCAACACGTTGGTCGAATCTCACAAGCTAAGAGTGTCGATAGTAGAGCATCTATGTTCTTTTCCATTTCCATATACACTGCACTTAATCTCATTTGCTTCATTATAGTAATGTACTGTTATGTGAGTATTTTCATCACCGCAAAGCAGACGTCACGCAAAGCAGGCAGGTCCAGAGCAGTAGATGATGAAATCAAAATGGCAATCAGAATGGCGGGTATCGTCTTCTCAGATTTCATTTGTTGGATGATTGTAATCGTTCTATCTATTCTCGTGCAGAGTGGGGCAGTCACAATTGACCCTGTAGCCTACGCCTGGATTGCAACATTTGTTTTGCCTATAAATTCCTGTATCAATCCATTTCTTTATACATTGATTACTATGATTTCAGATCATGTGCAGCACGAAAATAAATCAAAAGCGTTGGGGAAAGACCGAGGTAAAGTGCCACTCAAACAGATGGACGAAATACAATCGTAAAGAAGAACGGTATAATAGCACGTGGCATTATGCAGTCATGTCTACAGCAGAATTCACCACGACCTTTGCAGGACTTAAACCCCATTAGACCAAGATAAACCTCATTGAAAACAGCTCAACTATGTTAAATCAGTCATGTGTCTCATATCCATGGTTAAATCCACATACACATGTTTCTGATTTACCTGTGTTATATTGCAATGGGCTGTGGTGAAATAGGTATGATTTCAGTTGGAATCACCATTACAAAGCAAACGCACAGTAACAATACTCTGCATGGCCTTTGTTTCCCAAATGAGAACAATAGTCTGCATATTGTTAACCAGGCTTGTTGATGGTACAACTCATGTCAAACTTGTCAGAGTAATTGTGATTGTATCACTGACACAAGTAAATGAGAAACCTGTGGTTTTAGACTTAATACGGTTTGGAAATAATTTTTTTCATTTTTAGCTCCTTATCGGGCAGTCAGAACTCCATATTTGGGAGGGCTCGACGACAATCTTCCCAAAATCGTATTTTAAAGATATTTAGATGACCATAGAGGGAAAGAATTGAAGTTTATTTACAGCTTCTATGGCCGAAAATAATTTTCACCCATGGCTATGGTAATTAATCTTATTACATTACTACATGTACTTCTACAGCGGAAAGTGATTAATTATGATTCAATCTTGATATTTGTAATTGATAGTATTATCTATTAACTTTGTAAACGGATTATGCCACAAAATGCCACGGTTGTTTGATGGGATCATTTTTTAGTTTTTCAAACAAAACATAATGTACAGCCAAATTTTAGGTTTAAACAGCTAAACGCGATATCATGCTAATGTATACAGATGCTTTTAAGTCATTCGCAACTTTAATTTCCCCTCTTTTACAAAATTATTCACTTTTATAGCATTTTTAAAGCTTTTTCGGATATAAAATATGCCTATTAATGACAAAATTGGTGGCGCTATTTAGTTTCAAGCTTTTAATACAAATAATTCCTTTTATTGTTTGATGAAATATGTTGATAAAATTCCAGCTATTTTAATGGCAGTATTAATCACATACCTCTTGCAAATAAAGAAATATGATTTATGATAAATAGCGCCATCTGTAGTTTGCATTTAGTTAATAATGAAGCCAATTCTATATACATCAAACAACCGCGATGCATTATGGAAAACAATAAAATTTCTAAGTACATTGATATTTGTCATTTGAATGATAACAAAACCTGAAGGTAGTGATACTAAATTCTTATTAAATATTGAATTCATAGTGTTGCTTGATAAAACAATTAAATCTTGATGCTTGTGTATGTGATTGTGATTCATCATCATCATCATCAGTCGGCTGCGGAGCAGGCGACTACAAGCTTTCTCCAACTAATGCGATCTTGGGCAAGCGAAACAATTTTGTTTGGCTGCAGCATCCCTTCAGTATCTCCCAGGAGGTGCTGGACATACTGTAAGTATATTCTTTCACAGGCTCGCCATCTTCAAGACGCAGTACATGGCCGAGAAATTTGAGTTGATGAATCTTGACTCTGGCAACCAGTGGAGTGGTGTTGGTCAGGTTGTAGATGGTTTCATTTGGAATCCGATCCACACGCTTGATGTTTAACATGACTCTGTAGCAAGATGTTGCAAATGCATTGATCTTGTTTTCTATGTCCTTGGTAATTACCCATGACTCGCACCCGTACAGAAAGACAGTAACACACGTTGTCTGAAACAGCTTGATTTTTGTTTCGATTGGCAGGGACGGGCTTCTCCAAAGGCGTTCCAGTTTCCAGAAAGCTGCCAAGGCTAGTGCCTTTCTTCTTTTTAGATCTTCAACACTAGAGCCCGTCTTGGAACCCAAATACTTGAAGTCTGTGACATGGTTGATGGTACTACAATAGACTTCAAGTGCTGGTTGGGCGTTACAGTTTGCAGTCATATATTCTGTCTTAGGTGCGCTGATGACAAGGCCTAGATCTGCTGCTGCAGTGGCAGTCCTAGTAAGCTGCGACTGGGCCCGGTCTATGGAAGATTCCAGCAGGGCAATATCATCAGCAAAATCCAGGTCATTCAGCATTTTGGCAGGATACCTGCTTGACCGACGTGGGTAGGTAACAATTCCAGCGTCAATTCCAGAAGTTGATTTCATCAGAAGGTAGTCTACCAGGATAATGAACAGGAATGGTGCCAACACATCACCCTGAAGCACTCCAGTTGTTACTTGATCTACCATAACGGCAATATTGGAGTCTTTGTAGAGCACCTGGATGGCATTGACCACAACCTTTGGTATTCCATAATGCCGCAGCACTGAAAACATGACGGACTTGTTGCACTAGTAGAAAAATTGCAATGAGAATTCTTTCAAAACGATGAGAATCGGACAAAAGTATCAGAATTGAAATTTTCTCATCCAAATGAATGAGAAAAACTAATTAGCGTGTCAACCACCCCGGGTAACCACCTGTCACATTGTTTTAAATGAGGAAATTTAAGTTTCAACCGTCATCCTGACGTTCTGTATTCTGTATATAGCTACAATCAAGTGCAAATTTGCTGTGACACATCCACGGTTCAATGACCCCCCCCCCCCCCTTATTCAATGTTGTATACCAAACACCGCATTTTTTTAAATGTTCTATATCATGTATATCTTGGCTCCAACATTGGTTGGTGGGGGAGGGAGGGGATTCAAAATAGGCTGGAAATTATACAAATAAAATATCCTATGGCGAACTTCATGTGGACGGTTTTATTGAACCGAGGTTGCGAAATATGCATATGCAGTTATTAGGCCTTTGCATTTCTATAATAACATATATAAAAAAAAAACCACCAAAATTGAACATGTTCAAACCCAAGCATTGATACATGGAAATAGAAAATCAATCAATCAAGATTTATTCATTTAATATTTCATATAAATACATTTGAATAATTATGCAATACAGAAGAAGTGTAAATTGGCAATGCGAAGAAAAAAAGAAACAAAAATAAAGAAAGAAAGAAAGAAAGAAAGAAAGAAAGAAAGAAAGAAAGAAAGAAAGAAAGAAAGAAAGAACGAAAGAAAGAAAGAAAGAAAGAAAGAATTGAGATTCACCAAAAGACCCGCTCACCTTCCAATCCACTCATAGATCTTTGGTATAAATATATACCAATAATGCAGTTGTATAAATTGAATAAATAAGTTGAGATAAAAAAGGTTTTTAAACATATCTTATAGAAGAGAAGAGGAAAAGTAACAATAATAAAAAAAAATAGCACTACAGAAGATTCGAACCCATGACCCTCAATAATAAAGCCTATAGTTTACAAGTCAGATCCTCTAACGCTGCAACACGAGGAACTCTATGAACATTTAATCGATTTGTAATGTATATTAAGTTATTCAATGTACGTATGGCCCGTGGCGTAATACAAAACTGAACTGAAACGTCTCAAATAGACATAATTGTATCGGTTTACTACGAATATATGTGCTGGCAATGTATTTAGGGTTAAGAAAATAAACTTGAAATTTTGATTCGTGCACTTTTCTCACGGTGGACACAATTTAAATAAAGAAAATTACATTAATTTCTTTTAACACTGTTTGATTTCGCATGTATAATGACTTATGTACAACTCTATGGAGAATGCAAACCTTACTGATGTGTTGAAGCCATCGAGTCCCAAAGCCAATATCTCTCAGAAATGTTGTCCAAGGACATATTTTCAACATACCTGAAGTTGATGGTGGATCAAAATGCCTGACATTGGTTTTCAGGAGGGTCAAAATGTACAAAAAATGTACAATTGGGGTTTTGCATGGGTAATATCTCAGCTAAAAATATTCTAATAGGCTCAATATTAGTTAAGAGTAATGTCCTACCAAAGGGCTCTGACTAGCAAAAAAATGGACAATAAAATTATTTTTACTTTTGGAGTTTTGACCCCCCAAAGTTGGTCCCGGATGGACGAAGTTGCATTTTGAGGGCCCTATATCTTTTAAAGTAAAGGAGTTACAAGTTTTCTGATGCCATATTTGAATTCTACACAAATAAGTACCCCAGGATACATACTTTTCAAAGTAAATGGTTCCCTTTATACATTCATGGACCTCCAAACATCGTCTTTCGCGTTGCGACACATTTTTTACGCTGACCCCTCTAAATTTCAAATTGATGCCACGGGAAAACGAAATGGAGTATGAAGCTCAAATTTTCGGGATTTTACTTTCTCATCAATATCTACCACCACACAGAAAAAGAAAAAAAAATGAAGAGGTGCTGCGGTGCACATCCCTGGAGTTGACATGGAATGGGCCTTATAAGAGTTGTTAAGGCTGGTGTTCAAGTTCGTCCATCTTTCTCTAGATTGACAAGACTTTGAAATGGAGTACCGCTTTTTGGCCTCATCCCTTTCAAGTTTAAGTCTGATGGTTTCATCGGATACACAACTTGGTAGTCCGTATGGCTCTTGCTTTCCAATAACTTTCTCAGCAACTTCACGGACCACTGTTTCGAAGGTCTCGTACCTATCAGATATGGGTGTGGTGTCATCCATGCTCAAGACCTGGAATCTGTTTGATAGCTCCAGCTGAAATTTCTCCTTTGTATCAGGATCTTGCAACTTCTTCCAGTTGAATTTTGGTCTTTTGCAAGGTTTTCCTTTGCTAGTTCGCAGACTGGCAGCTAGACGGATGCTCACAATACGATGATCGGAGTCCACTTCTACTGAGTTGTATGCTCGACAGTTGCGGAGAGAATTTACCCACTTGCTGTTTATTAGTATGTGATCTAACTGTGCATGGGTTGATCCAGCTGGATGGGTCCAAGTCCAGAGACGGTTCCTGGGTTGCGGAAATCTCATCTGGGCCGGTCTGAGATTGTACTCCTGGCAGATGTTGACCAGACGCTCACCATTGTCATTTGTTGAATCATGGTAGCAATGTGGACCAATGACCCAAGGATGGGAAAGATGACTGTCTGTTCCTATTCTGGCATTAATATCGCCGAGGATGAGATGGATGTTGTGCCTTTTCATACCATCCAGGTGGTCAGATAGAGATGAATAGAATTCCTCCTTGTCAGAATATGTTGCGCACTCAGTGGGTGCATATACAACAGTGATGCTGAGCTGAGGGTTGCCATGGAATGTTACAAATAGTATCCTCTCGAAAACAGCTTCAACACTCTTAAGACATCTGTGAATGTGCTTGGACATGACCAGACCAACTCCTTCGTGCGTTTGCTTGGTAGCAGAACTGAATAATAAAACCCAGCTCCTATCATCTGACCAAAGTTCATCGGTTGGGCTTGGTGTAATGAGACGATGTTCTTGAATTCCGGCAATGTCAATACCTGCATCAGCACAGCCCATGAATAGCTGATATATTTTCCCTTGTTGATTTACAGTACGGACATTATTAAGTAGATATTACAAGAGGTTTGAAGGTAGACAGGCGACAATAATCAGGGCCAACAGTTGGTTCGCCATGAAGTCAACAGTAGACTGCCACTCATCTACCCTCGGTATTTTCGAAGATTTGCTTGTAGTTTTCGTAATCATGAATTTTGCTGGGAATTATTGTGGTCCAGTCCCACCAGCCTTACGGGTGATCAGCCCTGTTTCAGCTTATTTCTGGACACACAGCAGCCGAGATCTCTCTCTCTCTCTTCCGTAAAGTACAGTCCGCCTCTGGCGTATCACGTACTGTGATGGCTGTGTGCATGCCAAGTGAAGATATATACAGTGCAGGTGATAAGGTTCTACAAACTACTGTGCGATAAAAAACCAGGCTGGCTTAACGGAGCTTGATGGTCTGCACACCTTGCTTGAATCCAGCTACGGATGTGCAGTTGATGAGATCTTGAGGCAGGTTATTCCATAGCCTAATGGTGTCCGGAAAGAATGACTGCCGGTACACAACTGTCCTGGCGAAGGGAATCAAGTATCTCATTGAGTGTCCTCTCAGTGCTATAGTTGGAATCAGATAGGTATGGGGAACATCAACTAGATGGTTAACTATCCGGAACATCATCACCACTTTGGTCTGTGCACGGCGTTCCTGAAGGGTGGGCCACTGGAGTTGGTCTAACATGGCAGTAACACTACTGGTGGTTCTGTAGTCCCCATAAACAAACCGTGCAAAGCGCCGTTGTACCATCTCCAGCTTTTGGACATTGCATGATGTTGAAGGATCCCATATTATGCTGGAGTATTCAATGATAGGGCGTACTAAGGTCTTGTAGCACATCTCCTTGGTCTTTCTGGGACACTGGTGAAGGTTACGTTGCAAGAACGCTCTGGTGGCATTTGCTTTATTTGTAACAGAGTTGATATGATGGTTCCCGCTGAGGTTCTTACTGATATTAACACCAAGATATTTGGCCGAGTCTACCTCCTCGAGAGTATGATTGTGGATAGTGTATGGTTGTTGAATAGGCTTCTTCTTATTTGTGATGCGGATGACTTGGCACTTCTGGGGGTGGAACTTCATCTGCCAGTCATTTTCCCATTGCTGTAGATGATCCAGGTCTTGCTGTAATAAACGTGTGTCCTCCTCCGATTTAATGTGGCGATACAGGACACAATCGTCCGCGAATAGTCTGGCTGTTGTACCCGCCGAAATACAGTCAGGAAGGTCGTTTATAAACAACAAGAACAGCAAAGGTCCTAAAACACTTCCTTGTGGCACACCAGATAAGACTGGTGTCGTTCCAGATGTTGACCCTTCCAGGATGACTTGTTGGGTGCGATTATGCAGAAATTCACTCACCCACCTCATGATGTTACTATTGATACCATAGTAGGTGAGTTTATGTAACAACCTCTGATGAGGGACCTTATCAAAGGCCTTTGAAAAGTCTAATAAGATCACATCAACTTGGCCCTTGTTGTCCAATGCGCCAGCTAGATCTTGTATGGTTAGCAGCAATTGAGTCTCACATGACCGCCGTTTCCTGAAGCCAAATTGCGCATCTGAGAGGATATTATTAACATCACAGTGTTCCAGAATCTGACTACATAATACATGCTCTAGGACCTTGCAGATGACAGATGTAAGTGAGATTGGTCTATAATTCTCAGCTTTATTTCTTTCTCCTTTCTTAAATACAGGTACCACATTGGCCTTTTTCCATTCTTCAGGTAAGATGCCTTGGTTAATTGAGGCTTGGAAGAAAATTGACAGAACTGGAGCAAGTTCATTTGATAACTCCTTCAGTAGTCTAGGAGGGACTTCATCCGGGCCTGATGCCTTGTGGATGCCAAGATCAGATAAAAGTTTCCTGATACCTTCACATGATACTACAATGGGTTCCATAGGTGGATATGGGCTAGGTCCCTTATCTTTGATGGAAGACTTGTCCTCATTTTTGTTGAAGACTGATGAAAACTGACTATTTAGCATGTTGGCTTTAGTCGCACTGTCTGAATAGGTAACACCATTTGATGCCTTCAGAGGAGAGACCCCTGAATTATCACATTTCTTGCTGTTTATAAATCCCCAGAATCTTTTGGGATTTGCAGTTGAATCAGGGCTGATAATGTTATTGATGTACTCGCTGTAAGCACTTTTACAGGCTGATCTGGTTGTTTTCTTCAGTTGACGATATCTCTCAAAGTCTTTACTCTTCCTGGTCTTCCTAGCTTTAACAAAGCTACGTTTCTTTTGTCTTGTCAGACGCTTAACTTTGCTTGTAATCCAGGGTTGATTTATCCTTGTGGATGACATCTTGGAGGGCACGCCATTGTCCAAGATGTTAATTAATGCAGTTTGGATGTCGATCCACATCTTATGCACACAGCTGTTCACGTCATAAGTGGATGTAAACTGCAGTTGGAAGGTAAGGCAGTTTCTCTTCATGTCACAGATGTTAGCTTGTTTCCACAGGTAAATTTTGCGTTTAACTGGTTTACTTCTTTGAGGTACAGTACAAGATTCAGTGTACACAATATCATGATCTCCAAGTCCAGGCAGGGGAGCGCATTTATTTACCAGTGATGGGCGATTGGTAAGAAATAAATCTAAGATGCTTTCTCCTCTTGTTGGAAACATAACCATTTGTTGTAAACCACAGTTCTGAAGTAATTCAAGGAATCTTGCATTGATACTATATGGATACTGATTTCCTTCAATTGTCAGCGTGGCCCAATTTATGTCTGGAAGATTTATGTCTCCTCCGATCCACACAGCAGCATTCTTAAATTGGCGTGAAACCGCTTCAATACCTGAACACAAGGAGTCCAGGTACTGTGCATCATTATTTGGAGGTCGATATGCGGCTCCCACAATAAGAGTCTGATTTTTTGGCAAAGACGCATTCTGCAGCTGCATCAACATTAATGTCAACATGGTCGTAAATGAGCTCTTTACTGATGGCTAACAGAACTCCACCATAACCATCGCTACGGTCCTTACGTATGACATCATAGTTAGGCGGGAAGATTTCAGAGTTGTAAACGCTACTATTGAGCCAGGTTTCATTACCTATGATAATGGTAGGTTGGGACGAGTCAATTAAGTTGGCCAAGTCCTCCTTTTTTGTTCTTCACACTTTGGAAGTTAACAGTTAAGATCTTCATATTAGCAGCAGGTTTCTTAGCCCGAATTTTAGAAGCTGGTGACGAACATGACTGTGGTGGTCCTGGACTACTGCTGCATGAGGCAGTATTGCTGTTACTTGTAAGCACAGAGCTATTACCATCACTTTCATCAAGGCTAGAAAATGAATTTGCAGTGTCAACCACAAAGGATTCAAATAAGCTGGATGAGAAATTGGGCATGCCACAATTCACGCAGTGCCAAGAGATGTTATTGAGCGCCATGTATATTGGGGTAGACATGTGCATACAGTCGGCATGGTACCATTGTTGGCAGTCATCGCACGCAACCCCATGTTGTTTCCATGTTACTGCACGGTTACATATTTGACATGGGTATTTAGGGGTCCTGGGACCTGGGTTAACTTCCACATCAGATGCATTAGCTAGCAGAAGCAGGCTCAAGTATAGAAGAGAGTGAGCTTTAGTGTCTTTCTGACTTGCAAAAGTGCCGAGCTTCCTTGAGACAGCCATATTGAAGACGCCATCTTTTATAAGTTTGAGCTTAAATGTGTCCGGGTTTTGAGCAATGCTTGAGCATGACTTGGCTGCAGATGAAGAATGCACTGGTTGGTATTTGCAAGCAAGGCTTACAAATGTAATGCCAAGATATAGATACAAGATATGTGATTTGGTGAACATCATCATAGAAAGAGTCATATAGGCCTACTATTGCCATACAACAAAAAGCGGGCGTGGCATTTCCTCTTCTTTGACTAAGTTCGGATGAAGTAAAATGCAAAAATATGAACGGTCTCACCAGGATGTCTTGAAGAAGCGTTACCACCAACAGGTCCCCATACTAGTATGCCAGCAGACTTCCAAACACATTGAGTAGTTGAAACTGGGATGGATGGGCCATAAGCTTAACTATACAGATGTACATGTAGTACAGATACAGTAGCCAAGGCTGCCAAATTCTGCACCCAAAATGCCTGGTTGAGGTGGCAAAAAAGGATCTCAAAAAATCTCCAGAAGGATGATAGTCTTCACAAGCTTGGTCAACCCAAAGATAGAATAGGGCATTAAATCACAAATCCACAGCAAAGATGACTTGCAGAAATCATAAAAAGGTGAAAAAGATGGTATTTTTTCACCACACAACTACAGATACATCCAACACTTGTCATGCACACATCCAACAATATGTAGTATATAGTTCGCCCCTGATCTGGAACATGTTGGCCAGTGTTGGAAGGTTGACCAATGATGACATGTTCAACACCAGCCTAATAACCGTTGAGAAGTAAATCTTCCTCTTCCGCTCTTTGGCCCATGATGAAGATTTAGAGCCATTGGGATAGGCTACTCCAATATGAAAAGAATCAATACCGTCCTTGATTGTGATTATTATTGCGTGTTATAATATAATTATGGCTAAACGCAATATAAATAGTAATCTGACTAAAAAACGTTTCAAAACGTAAAAAGGGGCCAAAGTTTAAAAAATCTTTCCTGTGTGGCTTTTAACCCTTCAAAAGGGATAAAATCAAATAACACCTACGACGGCAGGTTTATCGATTCTTATTTTTAAAAATTATAATCCATTATGAAATCTGTGAGATAAATGTCTCACGATACTGGTTATGGCTTACATTTTATATACACCCATTTGAACACAAATAACGTAATGCATGTGTTTTGCATCAAAACAAAGTAATCATAATAATTTTGTATTAGAAAATGAAGCTCACATTAATTTTAGTGTCAAACAACCATTTGTGTCAGGTTGTTGACAGGTTAATTAGTATTTCTCATTCATTTGGATGAGAAAATTTCATAGAAATGAGAAAATTTTCAATTCTCATCGTTTTGAAAGAATTCTCATCCTAAATTTCTACTAGTGTATATAGAGTGTATACAATAAACCCAAGCGGAACGAGAGTTGCTAAGTAACCGCTATCCGAACCATAAACACCTGTATGATCAGACAACGAGTGTTCAATTTCCTCATAACTTCCCAAGTTGTACACACGTCAGTCGAATTTGGCGGTGTTTGTTTGCTTGACCTCCAACTTATAGCAACGTTAACTTTGTGTTGACCATTGTATGTGGGCCTCACTGTAATAACATAAAGATCAGTCTGATCAGTGTGGTTTCATTTCAAGAGGTAAGTTTACCGACTAAGCTAAACAGCCTATGTGGAGGAATTTTATGTATATATGAGCAATCACATCAATGACGTAGTAATGAATACCCCCTTCGATTACATGGGAGTAGTGCCGAGGACGCGGTGTTTAGTCGTGTTCACACAGTCGGATATAAGTGAGTTATTACCGGTAATAAGCGACTTATAACCGGTATTAGTGACTTATTACCTGTCTTAAGTGATTTAAATCCGACTGTGTGAACACGACTTTTAATTTCTTAATATTTACTCACTCCTCCCTATGTCATAAATTCGTCTAGCCCCTATTTCCCTAAAATAAAATTGTCAAAAAAATCACACTTGGCAGAGGTGGGCCTCGAACCCGCGCCGCCCGAGTGCCACTAGCATGGCTATTATATACGTGTTAGTGTATGGTTCAGATGCGCTAGACCGCTCGGCCACCGATTGTCAAGTAGCAGTTTGGAAATATGAAGCTATGTACAAAACTTCAACATATCGGGTCGGAATTAACAATATAAAGACAGAAAACGTACCATATTTTAGGAATTAACCTTAACAACATTAGTGTGTATTATCAATAGAGCTACCACTTATAATCTTGTAATATTGTTGAATCTCAAACGCATACAGACAATACGAGGGGACTGCCTACGATACATACACAATTCAATTCAATTCAATTCAATTCAAATCAAATTTATTTATATCCATATACATATATGAAAATTGTACATCAAAACAAACAACAAACAAAAAAGACAATATGGAGGAGTTGACCGGAAGGCCAATGAGGCCTGAATAAACCAACCCCTAAACAAAATTCGTTACAAAAATAACAAGAACAAAATCACATGAGACCTAACATGCAAGGAAAATAAAGACAAGACGGACAATGCCCAGAAAAAAAGAAGGCCTATAATCATAATGCAGGCTGTACTGTGCGAGTAGGAGGATTTGTTTGATATTATTCTTGATTTTGATTAATATTATAGTCATACCTGTTTGTTTCCGTAGCATCGGTTATTAAAATTCTCCACATACAGATTCCAGTTTGCAAGTGGCGTATAATGAATATGAATAAGTGTTATTAACTTTGAGATTGTGTTTGATACACGCCCGCATTTGTGATACTTACGTCGGGGAGTAACATAATATTCCGTGTGCGTGGCCTAAAAAAGGTCTGTAGTTCAAGGCTCTCTTTTTA
Source organism: Amphiura filiformis (assembly GCF_039555335.1). NCBI lineage: Eukaryota > Metazoa > Echinodermata > Ophiuroidea > Amphilepidida > Amphiuridae > Amphiura > Amphiura filiformis. The sequence continues at coordinate 109,518 of NW_027305624.1, forward strand.
TCTAGTGTTTAAACAATGTTTACTCAACCATTGCAATCAAAAGACAGTGGATTCTGGATTCTAGTCCTAGTAAAACCGGCATCAAAGAGCTTTTAATAGAAATAGAGTCGCAATAGATTATATAATGCTTTGTTCGTTTGATGCCGATTAGAAGTTGCGACAGGCTATTCATAAATGTGGTACCATTGTTTCGAACAAAGGGTTCCGCCATTAAATTGGTCACTGATCCGGCATCATATTAACGCTCTACACAACAGGCGAGTATCAATAAGTGACCACAATACAGTCATGTGTAAGGGCAGTCATGTGTAAAGTGGTACCATTGTTCCCACGTATCCCAAATGTGTGCTTGTGTGGGTCTGAAGTCTATAAAGGAGGCTTTAGCTGTCGATGCAATCATCTTTACCACCCACCTGACTTTAGGCGCTTCATTTAAATAAATTGAATGCTCTTGCTGGTCGATTACACATTAGAATGTATGAAGGCTGCCATTTCTACATATCTATAATACACTATAATGGTAATCGCTATACGTATACATGTAAGTATAAGTATAGGCCTATGAAGGTTGTTTTTAAGAAATTTCCATTTAATTTTATTTTAAGAAGGAGATTGGTATAGAAATAGTGGCGTACCCAAAGAGGGGAGGGGGTTGGGAAGGGTCAGATTCACCCCTGTGAGAAGCCTTGGGAGGGGAGGAGGGAGGAAGAGGGGGAGGAGGGGATATGGAGAATGAGAGAGGGCTGGAGGAAGGGAGAAATGAAAAGATATAATAAAGACAAGTAGATAAATAGAAATATTAGGAAAATGATGGGAATGAGAGAGGGAGGGTTAGAGGGGACAAGGAGAGCGAGTGAGTGATAAAGTGTAGGTCTAGGAAAGAATAAGTACAGAGAAGGGAAAAGAAAGGAATGATGAATACATTTAATAATAATTATTAGGCGTATATAATAACTAAACACATAACAGCACTGGGCAGCCATTCGATGATGTCAATGCCTTTATTCGTTACGTAATTAAAACGCACAGTCAGATGTATTTCACACCTGCCAAACACAAGTCACCCAATTTCGAAAACTGGACGTTGAATGTACACTCTCATTAATATTGATTGGCAACATTTTCCAACATGTCAGCGCTCTAATCGGAAACAATAGAACAATAGACCCTGCAGAGCGTTGAAAGGCACTGTATCATGATATGCCTACTGCGGATGAAGTTACATACCATAATTCTCCACTGAATGTATAGAGAACATCATTCACAAACTTTCACACTTCTCGGACCTAAAGATTATAAGGGATTTAAAAACACTTGAATGATGTTGTATTCATACTTGCATCTACCACCACTATCGCCGTCGCTCGATGCTAGCCTTTTCAATATACTTCTTGCGTGGAGTGTGTAAATAAACGAGTTACGCGTGAAGCATGAACTAAAGATTAACATCGTTTTACGTCTGCAGTTGCCCGTAGGTGCTAGTATGAACTTCCATTTGATATAATTGGGCACTTCTGGGTTCGATATAGATTATATACAATTAAGTATGATATATTTTCGATGGGAAATATATTTTCACTTAAAATGTTTGTAGTTAGTTTTCATAATTGCAATTAGTTAATATTAAAAAGCACGTATAAGTCTATAATTGTAAGAGTATCGGATCATTTTGGATGTTAATAACTCCGAAACGTCGGCGGTAGAGACAAGCAATAAATGTGTATCTCAGCAATTTTTTCTGCCCTAGTTTTTAGGAATAGAATACAATAGCGAATACAATAGAACTCTATTACGGGTAAATAAACCTCGTCGCGTTGCTAAATTTCACTTCTTCTTTTTCATTAACTAACCGTTATTTCATTAACTAACCGTTATTTTTTAAACTTAGGAAAACCTCGACCGAGGTTTTTAATTCTTATTAAATCGTGATGATGGTAATTGATAGCGTTGCTCGTTTAAGTACTGTAATGGTGATACATTCTTGTTAAATCTTGCTGCTTGTATTATTGATAGTGATGCTTGTTGAAATAGATAAACGTAATGGTGATAAATTCCTATTAAATCTTGCTGCTTGTATTATTGATAGTGATGGTTGTTAAAATAACTGACCACAATGGTGATAAATTTTTATTAAATCTTGATGCTTGTATTATTGGCAGTGATGCATGTTGAAATAGATAAACGTAATGGTGATAAATTCTTATTAAGGGACCGTTCACAAACACTTGTTAAGGGGGCCTGATGCAAAAAAAATGTCATCGCGAAAATGTTTCGCCCCCCCCCCTTTACAGATCTCAAAAATTTCAGGGCCCCCCTTTTTGACATGAAATTATGGGTCAACCTCATAGAAAAGCATATAGACTTAATTTTCCTAGGAAAATTTGTGGTCATTTTTTCAGACACCCCCTTAGGAGGGTCAAAAAATTTAGGGCCCCTTTTTTGCATCAGCCCCCAAGTGTTTGTGAACGGTCCCTAAATATTGCTGCTCGTATTATTACTAGTGATGCTTGTTAAAATAGCTGACCAAAATGGTGATGAATTGTTATTTTATCTTGCTGCTTGTATTATTAATAGTGATGCTTGTTGAAATAGATAAACGTAATGGTGATAAATTCTTATTAAATCTTGCTACTTGTATTATTGGTAGAGATACTTGTTGAAATACAGGGTGATTTAAAATGAACTGTACCCAACTTCACCCAATTTTTTTGTATATATTTGTGGAGATTGTACATATCAAAAAACTATCATAGAAAGCAGTGATACGTGCTCTGAAGTAGTTGAATGTTGATGATTAGTGGTTTTAGTCAGAAGATATCGCATTTTCAAGTTATCATCCAATTTTTAGACCAACACACTGAACAAAGTTTATCTGTGTTCTCTGCAGTAACAAAATGCAACTACCATGACCACGCACAGCAAAACCAAGACAAATGTTATTTCGCATTATTAAATCAATATTATTGACATTCAATTACAATGTCAGGTTTGCAAAGATTACATGATAATAGAATGTAGAACAAAGGACTCGTTCACTTGAAATTGTAGAGGGAAATTTGAATTCAAATAGAAATTAATGACGCTGGTGCAATATCCATACACTCGTAATTGAACCCCGATTTTTTTCACCAATAATAGCAAACATATATAGCCAACTACCTTATTACACTCAGCTTGCAATATAAAATTATTTAAATGTATTTAAAAGTATTTAATTTTAAATTTTATTTATCTTGAAGAAAATACTCACCTGTGTGCAACGTCGTTTTTGGTGTGTTTTCTAATAATGTACTTTTATTCAAAACCATTAGAGGTAAAGACACGATTTTTTCACCAAATAGGAAACATACTATCCTATTATAGCGTACAAACGCAAATTATTTGAATGTCGGTAAGTATTTTATTTTAATTTTTGAAGTTGGGTACAGTTCATTTTAAATCACCCTGTAGATAAACGTAATGGTCATAAATTCTTATTAAATCTTAATGCTAATCGTAATGATTCTTATTGTTTAGAGGTTATGACTGGATATGATTTTGTTGTAGTTCAATGACAAATATCGATGTGCACTTACTTTTATTTTTCAACAGAACAGCATCCGACCCAGATGGGATAGTGCATTATGATGAAAAACAATATAAAGAACTGTATATCGTGCATTGATAATTGGATTGTGAGTGTCAACAAAATCATATCTAGTTGTTAACCTCATTAATATATTGATACTTGTAATTGATAGTGTTGCTTGGTAAAATAGCTAAGCGTAATAGATTTGTTATCAATCTTGATGTCTGTAATTGATAGTGTTGAATGTTATAATAGCTAAACGTAATATATTATCATTAAATCTTGATGTTTGTAATTGATAGTGTTGAATGTTATAATAGCTAAACGTAATGTATTCTTATTAAATATTGATGTTTGTAATTGATAGTGTTAAATTTTATAATAGCTAAACGTAATATATTCTTATTAAAATCTTGATTTTTGTAATTGATAGTGTTGAATGTTATAATAGCGAAACGTAATATATTCTTATTAAATCTGGATGTTTGTAATTGATAGTGTTAAATGTTATAATAGCTAAACGTAATATATTCTCATTAAATATTGATGTTTGTAATTGATGTTGAATGTTATAATAGCTAAACGTAATATATTCTTATTAAAATCTTGATTTTTGTAATTGATAGTGTTGAATGTTATAATAGCGAAACGTAATATATTCTCATTAAATCTTGATTTTTGTAATTGATAGTGTTGAATGTTATAATAGCGAAACGTAATATATTCTTATTAAATCTGGATGTTTGTAATTGATAGTGTTAAATGTTATAATAGCTAAACGTAATATATTCTCATTAAATCTTGATGTTTGTAATTGATAATGTTGAATGTTATAATAGCTAAACGTAATATATTCTTATTAAAATCTTGATTTTTGTAATTGATAGTGTTGAATGTTATAATAGCTAAACGTAATATATTCTCATTAAATCTTGATGTTTGTAATTGATAATGTTTAATGTTATAATAGATTAACGTAATATATTATCATTAAATCTTGATGTTTGCAATTGATAGTGTTGAATGTTATAATAGCTAAACGTAATATATTCTCATTAAATCTTGATGTTTGTAATTGATGTTATTGCTTATTTCATAGAACGTAATCAGGTAATAGTGATCAATTTGATTAACTCTTGTTTTGATTATGCTCGTGATTGATAATATTGTTTGTTAAAATTGTTAAGCGAACTAAACAAGCGAATGAATCTGCAAGAATATTTTGGCACACAAGTGGCGTAGCCAGGGGAAGCTGCCCCTTTTGAGAAGTTAGTCGCCTCCTGCCCCCTATGGGGTGTTGTCCGCCATGATTTTTTATAGGTCTTAAACGATTTTTAGGCCTTTTGTAACATTTGAAGAGCTTTGTTTCAAAATCCCTTACATCCACTTGCCCATTTTTGAGAACACATCAAAAAATCATCAAAAAAATCACTGATATATGGGGTTTGCAACAAAAGCAGTTTTTGGCGGGATGCTTGGGTAAGATGAGCATCCTGCCAAAAACTGCTTTTGTTGAAAAACACCTTGTATCAATGATTATTTTGATGATTTTTTGATGTGTTCTCAAAATTAGGCAAGTGGATGTAAGGGGTTTTGAAACAAAGCTCTTCATTTGTTGGTCAAATCCACCACCCCATCCTTGAAGGTTGCCTAGCCTCTTTGCCCCTGACTACGCCACTCATCGCTATTAAATGTCATCAGAGGTTCGGAACAGATATGTAGCTATTGGCGAATGAAGGGAAGGCTTGATTAATCGTCCCTGTCATTTTTTGTTAAAGGGAAAGGAAAGAAGGTAGGAAGAACGAATGTGAAGAGAAAAGTTGTTTTCTCCGCCCCGTTTTTGAACCACCGACCTCTCGTGTGAAGAGGGCATGACAGGAGATAGCAAGGCATTAGCGTGAACGTTGCCCGGCCAACCTTCTTGTGTGTATTTGTGATTTGGAATGATTACGCAATCTGATCAAATGTGATTCTTGGCCTTGCAATGACTTAAAACGAGATGTGTAGCCTTATATTTTAATAAGAATTACGGGAGGATGAGTGAGTTGTAAAGTGGTACATGTGTTGAGACTGGAATAAGTGTTTGTAAAAGTGTGTTATATAACACCAATGGGCCTGAAAACTTAGAAATTCTGATCAGTATGTTATTGTAGCTAGTTTATTTCCATCTTTTAAGTACTATTTTTCTTTTTCGACGAGTTCTTTACGTGATATAATGTTAATATGAGGTCGTGCGTCTTGAATTCGCCATCTAAAAAAGGTGGCGATGTTACGTTTTTCCAAAGTCGACTCCAATTAAAAGATGATATCTCTGCAAAGCAATAAGTTATTATCATGCTTGTGGTCCCATTTTATTGCTAAATAAAATGCACTTTCAACCCTGTAAAAAGAAATTCTTCAGCGTTTGTAATACTGGCACTGTGCTTAATAGAATTCAGAATGGGTGGGGTGGCGGAGGTGGGGGATGTGGAGGTGGGGGATGTGGTACACGCAAACTCTATGGGATTGATATTTTTAGTGCATAATCTGCTTCTGTAAAGGCTGTACATTGGATTTGGACTCTATTTAGCATCTAAAATACTCATGACCTTACAGCTAAACAATTCTACTAATAGTTTTTAATCATTTATGATTGGTTTAGTCTAGAAACTACAAACTTTTCCGGACAAAACTAATCCGTTTTGATATTAAACACTGTAGTAAGTAATGCGGATGTCTTCAAAAGCTAAAAGTTACTGTAAAATCTTAATTACTTATCGTATCATAGTCGAAGTATAGATTTTCTGAAGGGAAATTTAATGATAAATCTAAATATGGACTTATTTTTTCTGTAGGGGTTAGTGGCAAAATGTTTCAGTTCAAAATATGTTGAATTGTAAAATATTTTAACATACTTTAGGACACCCTGTATTCCGAGATTACTAATTAACAGCTGTGATTTTGGTTTCTTCCAAAGACAGTAGGCTCCCTCTATATCCTCTAACCAAATGAATGTTGTTTACTTCCAGTTTATTACTGCAAGTTGGTAATAAGCAATGCATTAAGTATCCCATTTTGTATCTGAATCTTTTTTATTCCACCCTGTATAACTTGAAGGTCATCCTGTATAATGAGTTGAAAGGCATATATATGAATTACTTATGCCTTCAGCTTTCCACAAAATGTATACTTTTGCTAGTTTAGGGTTGATAATTGTGGAGATAATCTAATTAAAAACTCGATTGGTATAAAAATTCATAATATTTGTGATGTAACGCTAAGGGTGGCAAGTTCAGGACACACGGCCATGAAGCAAATTGCTGCCTGTTCTCTGTTTCTCAATGTCAATTGTTAATAAATCAACTGTCGTGCATATTGGCAGCAGCAAGTACTTGTTCACCATAGTGGTGGTCATAGCCTGACATCTAAATCTATTCGGTTTTCTTCTCTGCTTATGTTTTACATTGTTTTCCCGGCAAATCAATCACACCGTTGATTGATATCACAAAACAGATACTAATCAATCTTCCCACGTCCATTGTCATAGCCCGACATCTAAATCTATCCATCTTAATATCTTCTTTGTTTTATGATTAAGATTCTTTTCACAGCAGATTAATTACACCTTAGATTGTTTTAATACACAAAGCTACACAGAGTGCTACACTATCGTAAGTGCAGTTTGGACAGTTTTACAGGAGGAGCATTTTTGTGTTTTGCGTAGCCGTTTGTTTCCAAGTAGCCATAAAATGACATGGGAATGTAAAGCAATTTGATTTTAATAATATAAACTATATAAATGGTGTTAAAGTTAATAAATCGATGAATTATTTACTGATTTAGATGTCGTAAGTGCCACATACGATAGTGTTACACTCAAATAGAAATGAGTGTAGAGTGCAACACTATCGTATGTGCCACATACGATAGTGTTGCACTCAAATAGAAATAAGTGCAGAGTGCAACACTATCGTATGTGCCACATACGATAGTGTAGCATGCATTGCTAAATTAGGATATGCGTAATATCGGCACATACGATAGTCTTGCATGCATTAATTAAAATAGCATTGCACTTACGATATTTTATTTTATTAATTAAAAAATAATTAAGCAATTTTGAAACTTAAAACCTGGTTTAAAATGTGCGTTTTTATATGGCCTTCCATAATTCGTAAAAATCTCATTTTGGCCAAAAATGTCACTTACGATAGTGTAGCACTCTGGCGACGAGATGCTAATAAATCTTCTCACGTCCATTGTCATAGCCTGACATCTAAATCTATCCATCTTAATATCTTCTTTGTTTTATGATTGAGATTGTTTTCACAACAAATCAATTACACCATAGATTGTTTTTATACACAAAGCAGATAGTAATAAATCTTCCCATGTCCATTGTCATAGCCTGACATCTAAATCTATCCATCTTAATATCTTCTTTGTTGTTGTTTGAGATTGTTTTCACAGCAAATCAATTACATTCTGGTGCACAAGAACAAAATTACAACACATTATCTATGGAGCAGTGTAATACGCATTATCATGCATAACTCGCTAACGCAAAATCAGAATCAACTGAAATTTTTGGAATAAGCTTTTTTCGTGGATGTCATAAAAAGATGATGATAGGATCAGGAACTCCTTTAAAATATTTATTCAACAAAATCAATATTGACGTTGACCCTAATTTTGGGCTAAAAACATTGCATTTTTACCCATGTTTTGCTAAATGGCCTGACATAAAACTTATAGTTTCCTGAAAAGGTCTTCAATTTTCATATGTTTGTAGAAATTCACATTCCTTAATTTTTTCTAATATGTTTAACAGATTAAAAACATTGTATTGTCCTTTTTGATCGACCCTAAAATCTGACAAAATAGGGTCGTTTTTTTCATATTAATATAAAATTGGCAGTTTAAAACTATTTTGCCTGTTTGTAATTCATACCGCACAACTCTGATATATTAGAAAACGAACCTGCCAAAATTTACCAATCATTTTTTACCCTCGTGTTTTGTTGTGAATTTGCGTTTTTTAATATTCAATGTGGCAACCTATTAAAAAAAACTACATTACCGACCGGCCGACCCTGACTTTCTGACTTTTACCCCCTATCAATTTCGTGCCATATGGCACGAAATGGCTTAATATGCATGTAAAAAAATATTTACACAAATAAGGTCTTATCTTTGGAATAGTTTTGATAATTTATCACTTATCTATCAACAAAACACCTTTTTTCCTAATACAACTACCATTAACACATCATAAAATGGTTTAAAATGTTGGAAACCTGCATATTTTGACCATTTTTAGGCCAAATTTTGCCCTAAAAATAGCCCAAAAATGTCCATAAACTTTTTAAATATGGTTCAAAGTAACTCGGATTTCTTTTTATTATATTTAGAAACACGGCAGTGTATTTAAAACTGCATAAAAATGCCACATTGATGTACTCATACACTTCAAAATTGTAAATGAAAATAATTTTTTGATCATATTTGGCTATGAGCTCATTAATTATTCATGAGCTAATTTGCATAATATTTACATAATTAAATATTAAACTTGTTTTTCTAAAAGCTTAAAGTCCAAGCTTGCCAATGGTATGCCACTTATTGGTTTTACCCAACCAATAACACTGCAACGCAGTAGTTAATATGATACCTCCACACCACTCAAATATACCACTTTTGTGGGGGTAATAGAATAGGGTTAAAGGCAATATAAACTTTTTTTATTTTTAGACCATTGTAGAGAACATTATAGCACCAACAACGCATCCAGTGAACCTTGCAGAGCGCATGATCAAATGACCGTGGGTGACTAAGACCTTTCAATATGTTTCAACTTTGAAGGAATGCATTTGTAGCATTTGTAAGCGTCAGAAATATAAATACAACATATTAAAGGAATTATTTGCAGTAAGAGCGGCAAGATACAATGGCTTGTCCAACACAAGATATCCGGATATGGTGGTGCTGCTATCTCCCTATTTTAATTATACAAGTTGTGTTTGTTATGAAAGCCGTATCTCGTACCGAATCCACAAAGGTAGATGTCATTTGTTACTCTTCGACCATAACGCACTGGTATCCTTACGAAGCCTTGTCTTATGCAAACTTGAAAACGGGATTTCTTACTCTTGATAATGTCACTGCATGCGATATTTCATGTCCTTTGCAGTGCGTCTGTATTCTTGGCAATAATTCAATGATCAAGCAATGTCAGGATTTTATAGAAGAGATTCAAATAGCTTTTCCTGCAGGTGTGACAACGTTGTTTTTGGCAAACCATTCCCTAAATGGTATAAACCAGTTTGCTTTTATAGAATTGGGCGAAAGTCTTCGGGACCTTTATTTGAATAACAACAATATAGCTGGTCTTCACGCAGGTGTGTTTGAAGGTCTGATTAATGTAGAGCACTTATACTTATACAACAATGCGATCAGATGTCTTCAACCTGGAACTTTTATGGGACTGGATGCATTACTGGCACTGCACCTTGCGCTGAATAAGTTACAAGAATTACTACCTGCTCAATTGTATGGATTGCCACCCCAATTGGAAATTTTAGACGTACGCGCCAATGCCTTACAATCTATGTCGCTAATAGGTTTCGAAAACTTGACGCGATTGTCCTTAAAGTGGAACAAGTTGACAGAACTTCAACCAGGAGTATTTGATGGAATGGGACTGCTTCGGGTCTTAGATCTGGATTATAATAGACTTAAGTTATACCCCGGTTCGTTTGATGGATTGGTCAATCTAGAAGAAATTGATTTAGACCACAACGACCTCCAGACCATCGAGTTGCACATACTAACAGGACTATTTAAGTTAGGAAAATTGAAAATAAAGTCGAACAATTTGACAGAACTTCAACAAAGAGTATTTGATGGATTGGGACAGCTTCAGTACTTGGATCTCAGACATAATCGACTTGAGAGATTATCACCAGGAGTATTTGAAGGATTGGGAGAGCTTACGAAATTGCTTCTGGAGAATAATAGACTTGAGACATTATCACCAGGAGTATTTGATGGATTGGGACAACTTACGAAATTGCTTCTGGAGTATAATAGACTTGAGACATTATCACCAGGAGTATTTGATGGATTGGGACAGCTTCAGCACTTGGATCTGAGGCATAACAGATTAGAGAGATTATCACCAGGAGTACTTGATGGGATGGAAGAGCTTCAGAAATTGTATCTAGCGCATAATAGAGTTGAGACATTACCACCAGGAGTATTTGATCGATTGGGACGGCTTCAGGAATTGTATCTAGGGCATAATAATTTGACAGAACTTCAACATGGACTATTTGATGGATTAGGACAGCTTCAGCACTTGGATCTTAGGCATAATAGATTTGAGAGATTATCACCAGGAGTATTTGATGGATTAGGAGAGCTTCAGAAATTGCTTCTGGCGTATAATAGACTTGAGACATTATCACCAGGAGTATTTGATGGATTGGGACGGCTTACGAAATTGCTTCTGGAGTATAATAGACTTGAGACATTGTCACAAGGAGTATTTGATGGATTGGGACATCTTCAGCACTTGCGGATTTTTAATAATAGTCTTCAGAGTTTATCACCAGGAGTATTTGACGGATTGGGACAGCTTCAGCACTCGAATCTGGAGCATAATAGACTTGCGACATTACCACCAGGTGTACTTGATGGACTGGGACGTCTTCAGCAATTGTATCTAGGGCATAATATACTTCAGACATTATCACCTGGAGTATTTGGTGGATTGGGACGGCTTCAGAAATTGTATCTTGAGTATAATATACTTGAGACATTACCACCAGGAGTATTTGATGGATTGGGACAGCTTCAGAAGCTGCGTCTGGATTATAATAAACTGAAGAGGCTATCACCCGGTTTGTTTGAAGGATTAGTCAATGTAGATGAGATTGATTTAGATTTCAACGAATTTCGGGCTTTTGACTCGTACGTATTTACGTACGTATCGAAGCTGACTGAATTGGACTTAGATCACAATGTGATTGAAGAACTGCCGCCTGATGTGTTCAAAAATCTGACCGATCTTTTGGAACTTGAAATGGACGACAACTTACTAAGAGTAATTCCTGCAAATTTATTTGGAGAACTCGTAAAAATTGAAAGAATATCTATAGCATATAACATGCTGTCCGACCTGGCGCCGAGTGTATTTAACGGATTAGGTAACTTGACGGACCTATATCTGTCAAGAAATCTTATCAGCGAGCTGCATCCTTCAATATTTCAGAAATTATTTAACTTAATACTACTTTTCTTGGATAATAATCAACTTGTAAATTTAGATAATGAAATATTTAATGACCTTTACCATCTCGTAGCATTATACATTCAACAAAATCGACTAACACAGTTACCCCCTAATATTTTTCAAAATTTGCACGAGCTGAGAGTTCTTAACATCTCAAGAAACAATTTTATCAGTCTGCCGGTTGAAATCTTTCAGAAAAACGGATTTCTTACCACCCTTGATTTGAACCAAAATCCACTTTTATGGATACAAAAAAGACGTTCGATAAATTCAGCAAATTTGCGACAATTTATGTCGATAAATATGCAACCTGTTGTTTTATAGATTCAGCGCGTTGTTCTTTTGAGTCACCACCATCCCCCTTTATTTCCTGCAAACGATTACTACCATACACGATTCTAAGAGCGGTTAATTGGATACTGGGAATTGCTACAATTGTAGGAAATCTTTTTGTTATTTTTTCTCGGTGTAGACAAAGTCATACCAAAGGATATGTCCAATCTTTGTTGATTTTAAACCTATCCATGTCAGACCTATTTATGGGTATTTACATGATAATTTTAGGTTCTGCTGACCTGAAGTATACAGATTACTTTCCGTCTCATTCAGATTCTTGGCGTCAAAGTATTCTCTGCAAATTAGCTGCAGCTTTGTCAATACTATCAAGCGAAGCTTCAGTATTCTTTATAACCCTCATCAGCCTCGATCGATTCATGGGTGTCAAATTTCCATTTGCGGAAATTCGTCTGCGCAAAACCTCGTCCAAGATAGTTGTCATTATCTTGTGGCTTGTTGCTGCGCTTATAAGTATTGCGTCAGTTTTAATACCAGTAATCGACCCTAAGCTTTATGAGGTGTCAGAGGTTTGCGTAGGATTGCCCATATCAAGAGCCAATTATTACGTTATCGAAAAAAAGATATTTGATCTTAATTACACAACTATCTTTGAACCAGGTCAACACGTTGGTCGAATCTCACAAGCTAAGGGTGTCGATAGTAGAGCATCTATGTTCTTTTCCATTTCCATATACACTGCACTTAATCTCATTTGCTTCATGATAGTTATGTACTGCTATGTGAGTATTTTCATCACCGCAAAGCAGACGTCACGCAAAGCAGGCAGGACCAGAGCAGTAGATGATGAAATCAAAATGGCAATCATAATGGCGGGTATCGTCTTCTCTGATTTCATTTGTTGGATGATTGTAATCGTTCTATCTATTCTTGTACAGAGTGGGGCAGTTACAATTGACCCTGTAGCGTATGCCTGGATTGCAACATTTGTTTTGCCTATAAATTCCTGTATCAATCCATTTCTTTATACATTGATTTCTATGATTTCAGATCATGTGCAGCGCAAAAATAAATCAAAAGCTTTGGCGAAAGACCGAGGTAAAATGCCACTCAAAAAGATAGACAAAATACAATCGTAAAAAAGGAATAAGAACGGTATATCACGTGGTTATCACATTAAATATAATTTTGAATGTTCTGAATCATCCAGGTCGATAAACATAGTAAAATGAATTATAAATCTGATGGATTGTGGTATGTGGACTTACTATTGAGAGCGTCGGTATCACGTCTCGTCCGAGACGCATCATCAGGCCGACTAATCAGGCACTGAACCATCGACTTTTGACACGGCTTAGAATGACGTCCAAGGAGACTCGTCGATGCACTTTTCTAATCGCTGCGTCGTAGGTCCTGGGAATGTTTGTAATTGATAGGGTTTAATGTTATACTAGCTAAACGTAATATATTCTTATTAAATCTTGATGTTTGTAATTGATAGTGTTGAATGTTATAATAGCTAAACGTAATATATTCTTATTAAATCTTGATGTTTGTAATTGATAGTGTTGAATGTTATACTAGCTAAACGTAATATATTCTTATTAAATCTTGATGTTTGTAATTGATAGTGTTGAATGTTATAATAGCTAAACGTAATATAGTCTTATTAAATCTTGATGTTTGTAATTGATAGTGTTGAATGTTATAATAGCTAAACGTAATATATTCTTATTAGATCTTGATGTTTGTAATTGATAGTGTTGACTGTTATAATAGCTAAACGTAATATATTCTTATAAAATCTCGATGCTTGTGATTGATATTATTGCTTGTTTAAATAGCTAAACGTAATCAGGTAATAGTGATAAATTCTTATTTAATCTCGATGCTTGTAATTGTGTTGCTTGTTAAAGCCATTTTATAACATTTTCAAACAAAATAGATTAGCATTTCTTTGCCATAAAATGTTAGCTTTGGAATTTACTACCAGCGCACATGTCGCCAATACGTACCACTCCTTCGGTCATGTTGTGGTACGACCCTTTATTGTGTATATCACCGTCCCGCACGCCGTGTACGTACTGTGTGTTATGAACATCGTGTATGCGTTCGACTAATAATTCCATCGTAATAATAAAGCGCCGGTTGCGGCGTTTTATTCAAAATCTCGGATTTTGACAAAATTACAGCACCTAGAGTCTTGATTTTTGCAGGGTATATTGGTTTAATAAAGTACAATTTAATAGTGTAAAAAAAAAGGAATTTTAAAAATTCAGTGAAGGCGTCTTCCTCAGCAAATGTTATAATATGGCTTTAAAGTAGCTAAACGTGATTAATTAGTGAGAGTGATTAATAAGTCGTAGAAATAGTGATGTAGCAGGATTAATTAACATAGCGATAGGTGAAAACATTTTTTGAATACATTGCCCTGTACTATTCTAAAAATTATAAAAAAAAACCACGTATCTAGATATAAATATTTATAGGGGCACGGTGGCTCAGTGATACGGCCTTGGACTCATAATCCGAGAGCTTGCTCGACGTGCGTGGGTTCGATTCCCCGTTCCACCACCGTGTTGCGCCCTTGGGCAAGGCGCTTTGCCTCGCTTGCCTCACCCCACCCAGGTGCAATGGGAAGCTGTTAGGGGTAGTCACAGTCGTTGTACTGATGGACCCTGCGCCACTTGTAGGCTGCAAACGTGGTTCCGACATATTCTAATGACGGCGGAATAAATGTAAAGCGCTTTGAGGCTGTTTACGGCATAAAGCGCTATATAAATATCTACATTTATTTACTATAAGTAGGCTACATTTGCCATGCATGTGTATGTGTACAATCGTAAATTTGAATATATACAATACCGCTCTTTTCGAAGACACTAGAATTAGGATCCAGTTCTTTATGCCTATTCTTTTAGAATGATGCGGTGCGATGCAGAGTTACAGCGTACGTCTAGTGCAGGGCAATACATTCAAAAATAGTTTTCACACATCGCTATGGTAATTAATCCTGTTACATCACTACTTCTACAGTGAATAGTGATTAATTATTATTCAATCTTCATGTTTGTAAGTGATAGTGTTGAATGTAAAATAGCTAATAGGTAATGGTGATAATTTTAGAGATTAATGACTAGATATTGATTTGTTATAGTTCAAATGACAAAAATCAATATAGCCAGTTTTATTTTTCAACAGAACAATATTTGACCCCGAAGGGAGAGTGTACTGTACTGTGATGTAAAACAATGAAAAAACTGTGCATTTAATTTCTCATTTGAACGACAACAAAATCACATCTAGTCATTTACCTCATAAACAAAAGTGCTATTGTTAGTTTTCAACAGAAAAGTATCCGACTAGTTAGTGCTTGTTAGAATATAATAGCTAAACGTGATAATGATAAGTTCTTATCAGATCTTGATGACATTGTTGCTTGTTAAATTAGCTAAACGTACTGGAGATAAATTCTTATTAATCTTGATTCTTATATTATTGATAGTGTTGCTTGTTGAAATAGATATGCTTAATGGTGATAAATTATTGTTGTTAAATCTTATTGTTTAGAGGTTAATGACTAGATTTAATTTTGTTGTAGTTCTAATGACATTTTTATTTTTCAACAGAAAAGTATCCGACTCCGAAGGGCGAGTGTATTATGATGGAAAACAATAACAAGAACTGTATAAAAATGCATTGATACATATCATTTGAACGTCAACAATTATTAAATCTTGGTGTTTGTAATTGATGTGACATTTTGTTGGTCAAATTCACCCTCTTCTTGTAATTTGCCAATTTCCTCCTTACCCCTGGCTACGGGACATATAGCTATTATCACTAGTAGAGAATTTATAATGAGAATTCTTTCAAAGCGATGAGAATTTGACAAAAGTATGAGAATTGAAAATGTTCTCATCCAAATGAATGAGAAATGTTAATTAACATGTCAACCACCTGTTACATTGTTTTAAATGAGGAATTTAAGTATCAACCGTCGTCCTTGCGTTCTATATATAACTATAATCAAGTGATAATTTGCTGGGATGCTTCCATAGTTTAATGACTCTCCCCGCTCCCCTTATTCAATGTTGTATAACAAACGCCGCATTTTTTTTAATGTGCTCTATGTTTGCTCCAACATTGATTGGTGGGGGAGGGAGGGGATAAAAAATTTAAATAGGTTGCAAATTATACAAATAAAATATGTGAACTTCATATGAACGGCTTTATTGAACCAAGTGTGCGAAATATACATATGCAGGCCTACGAATCTATCTCTATAATAGGAGATGAAAACACAATTAAACATGTTGAAGGAAACACAAACATTGATACATGAAACAGGAAATCAATCAATCAAGATCTATTAATTTAAAATTTCATATAGAAAAAGAAAAAAAGAAATTTTACATGGATTTGAACTTATAATCTTTTGGGCAAGAAGTAGGCTTTTCCGTAGTCCACTTGCCCATTTTGCATACTCTGGCTATTACATTTAAGCATAAAACTCTGATTTATATTGATTTGTGTGCAACTGATAGATTTTTGATAGCATTGAGATCCAGGCAGTCATCACAGCCCTCAAACAGCAAGGCGTCCATCCTGGATACATCCAGATAATAGATACTTTCTACAACAAGGGCACTTCAACAATCCGCCTCCACAAGGACAGTGATAAGATATCTATCCAACGAGGGGTGCGACAAGGTGATACCATTTCACCTAAACTGTTTAATGCGGCACTTCAAGAAATTATACGTCACCTAGACTATACGTCACCTAGACTGGGAAAGTAAGGGCATTAGCATAAACGGAGACAACCTGAGTCACCTTCACTTCGCAGATGACATAGTCATAATAACAGACAATGCTAAAGACCTAAGAGAAATGATCAATGATCTCAACCAGAGAAGCAATCAAGTGGGACTAAAGATAAACATGAAAAAGACAAAAGTCATGTTCAACCAGTTCGCCACAGAACAGCTGGTCATGGTAGGGAACACAGAAATAGAAAAGGTGGACCAATATGTGTACTTAGGTCAACTATTAATCAACATGACTCACAATCACATGGATGAAGTAAAGAGGAGGACTAGGGCTGGTTGGTGTGCATTTGGCAAGCTCAATGACATCATGAGAAGTAAGATGCCAACTTGTCTGAAACGAAAGGTTTTCAACCAATGTGTACTACCAGCCATGACCTATGGAGCTGAAACATGGTCACTTACTAAGAGGATGGAGCAAAAACTGAAAACTGCACAGCATAGCATGGAAATATGTATGCTGGGCTACACCAAAAGGGACAGGAAAACAGTGGCATGGATCAGGAGCCAAACAGAAGTTACAGACATAATCCACACAATAAAGATGAAGAAGTGGCATTGGGCTGGCCATCTTGCAAGATCAACAGATAATAGATGGACAAAGAATGTCACAGAATGGAGGCCTTGGCTGGGCTCAAGACACCAAGGCAGACAGAAAGTCAGATGGAGGGATGAGATAGCAAGTTTCATAGGGATCAGGTGGATGGCAAAAGCAAATGACAGGAAACTTTGGTGCCAACTTGGGGAGGCTTCGCCCTGCAGTGGGCTGAATACGGCTGATGATGATGATGATGATGATGATAGATTTTCACATCTGTATCTGATCTTTTCAGTCACCGCACTCCCTCTGTTTGTTAGCTTCCCAAGTGGACTACTGACTTTGCCTTGGGTTAAAGATTTTTAACACGGGGCTCTATGGAGAGTTAGGCCAATTTCTGGCCTAAAAATTGGCCATGATGTAATGCATCTTTAAATTGATCTGCCTTGTAATTGGTCGCCCATATCTCGCTATGGTTTAAATCTTCCGGGACCGCGCCAGTACCATTAACTACACCGTACACAACTATCTGTGGTATTTGCGGCGCTTTTATGTTGACGCGAAAGTTAATCTCTCATCAAACATCTAGCGCGTACTGTATAATATACCATGCTTAGTACTTGTGGTTAATGGACTGATAAACAAGTATGCTTGACAGTGTGTTTTAGAGAGCAAAGTCCCGGGGTAAAGTTCTGCTTAAAATTCAAAGTCCATAGTCGGATTTTCGGGGTTCGCTATCAATAAACTGGTAGATTCCAAAATCAGAATTGTTCAGTATTAAAGTGAGCCATTATAATTATGCAAGATAATGTTGCATTCCATTTCTTTTATTGTCACTAATCATCTGATATTTTTAACTCTTTATGACCATTTTACTTTTGAATACTTTAAGTTTAATAAACATCAGTATAATTTTGAGTTCAACGAAATGGGTTCATCATGACTAATAATAAGGCAAGAAGCGAAGTATCTAACGACATGCTACTATTCATTGCTACTATATTGTGCTATTGATCTTCGATCGGAATGAATTCATTCATTAAAACTCATGTTTTGATCGTATACGGCATTTTATCTAAAATATATTTTGATAATACACGGTCACTTTACACACCTTTTTGTGTGAGATATGTTTATAGGTTATTATTCCTCCATTTAAGCCAACTTACCACGGTCTACCATTTATGTAAAATAAATATATATATTACCTTTTAAGTTATATTATGTTAGTAGACCGTTATTGCGTCATTCTTGTTATACATATTATAAATAAATTAGCACGACTAACAACGGTTCTCCTGCAGTGTAGAGGATTCGTTACTGGGATTGTGATCAGGAGGTCTAGAGTTCGAATCTCATTGGCGCCGTTTTTTTTATTTATCCCTTTTTGAAATTTCAGATAACACCTACGACGGCAGGTTTATCGATTCTTATTTTTAAAAATTATAATCCATTATGAAATCTGTGAGATAAATTAACAATGTCTCACGATACTGGTTATGGCTTACATTTTATATACACCTATTTGGACACAAATACCGTAATGTATGCGTTTTGCATTAATTTCAGTGTCAAATATCCATTTGTGTCAGGTTGTTGACAGGTTAATTAGTATTTCTCATTCATTTGGATGAGAAAGTTTTATAGAAATGAATTCCTCATTTAAAACAATGTGACAGTTGGTTGACACATTAATTAACATTTCTCATTCATTTGGATGAGAAAATTTCATAGAAAAAATTTTTAATTCTCATACTTTTGTCCAATTCTCATCGTTTTGAAAGAATTCTCATCCTAAATTTCCACGGCGACGGTTCGCTATCTCTAAGACCGCTATCTCTAAGGTTCGCTATCCCTAAGGTTCGTTATCACTAATTACGAAAAAGGTCCACTATACCTAAGGTTCGATATCACTAATTTTGAATAAGGTTCGGTATTTTTAAGGTTCGATATCACTAATTTTAAATAGGTTCGCTATCTCTAATTTTAAATAAGGTTCGCTATCACTAAATTAAAATAAGGTCCGCTATCTCTAATTTTATCAATCCCGGTATCCCTAAGGTTCGCTATCTCTAATTTTAAACAAGGTCCGCTATCTCTAGGGTTCGCTATCTCTAAGGTTCGCTATCTCTAAGGTTCGCTATCACTAATTTCAAATAAGGTTCGCTATCTCTCATTTCAAATAAGGTTCGCTGTCTCTAATTTTAAATAAAGCCCGCTATCTCTAATTGTATGGTCGAAGACATGGTCGAAGATCCATATATAGTTTTAATTTGCAATTCTTGTGTTCAGCTTTTACGCGTTGTCTGGGCACTATGTAGGTTGTCAGTTGCAGGATATATAGTATGTATACTAAAGAAGGACTTTTTTGAAAAGCTCTCTTTTTCATTCAAAGTTAGAAAATAAAGTCGTATTGTACCGAATGAGGTATGAAAATATGCAGGACAAAATTCTCTATCTATTGACTACTTTATCTTGTAATTTAGTTTTAGTGTCTTTAAGAAATGGCTTTTGGTTTAAGTGTTCGTGTACTTTTTGGGTATATTTTCACCCGTATAAACTATTAACTCGAGGGCGCTTTTAGAGATAGTGGGCCTAATTTTAATTTAGAAATAGCGAACCTTATTTAATATCAGAATATATATAGTGGGCCTTATTTTAAATTAGAGATAGCGGGCCTTATTTTAAATTAGAGATAGCGGGCCTTATTTTAAATTAGAGATAGCGGGCCTTATTTGAAATTATAGATAGCGGACCTTATTTGAAATTAGATATAGCGGACCGTATTTGAAATTAGAGATAGCGGTCCTTATTATTAGTGATAATGAACCTTAGGTATAGCGAACCCTTATCGAAATTAGTGATAGCGAACCTTAGAGATAGCGAACCCTAATTAATTAGGGATAGCGAACCTTAAACAAAAATAGTGATAACGAACCTTAGGTATAGCGGACATTTATTGCAATTAGTGATAGCGAACCTTAGAGATAGCGAACCTTCAATAAATTAGTGATAGCGGACCTTATTCAAAATTAGTGATAGCGAACCTTATTTTAAATTAGAGATAGCGAACCTTATTTTAAATTAGTGATATCGAACCTTAGAACTAGCAATCCTTATTCAAAATTAGCGATATCGAACCTTAAAAGTAGCGGACCTTTTTTTAGGTATAGCGAACCCTTTTCTCTATTAGAGATAGCGGGATTCTGATCTCCATAGACTTTACACGTTAGTGATAGCGAACCTTAGAGATAGCGAACCTTAGAGACAGCGATCCTTAGAGATAGCGGGATGTCACTATTTCCACTAGTGTATATTGACGAAAGAAGGGTAGGCTCAATTAATCGTCCCTGTCATTTTTGATCAAGGGAAAGGAAAGAAGGCAGGAAGAAAGAATATGAAGAGAAAGGTTGTTTTCTCTGCCCCGGTTTTGAACCACCGACCCTTCGTGTGTAGCGGACAAGACATGGGATAGCAAGCCATTAGCGTGACTGTTGCCCGGCCAACCTTTTTTGTATATGTGTGATTTGGGATGATTACACAATAGGATCAAATGTTGTTCTTGGCCTTGCAATGACTTTAAGCGAGATGTATAGCCTTATATTTTACCCCAAAATAATAATAGGTGTGGGAGAATAAGAGAGCTGTAAAGTGGTACAAGTGTTGAGACTGGAATAAGTGTTTGTAAAAGTGTGTTTTCTGGAAACTGGAACGCCTTTGGAGAAGCCCATCCCTGCCAATCGGAACAAAAATCAAGCTGTTTGAGACAACTTGTGTCACTATCCTTCTGTACGGTTGCGAGTCATGGGTAATCACCAAGGACATGGAAAATAAGATCAATGCCTTTGCAACATCTTGCTACAGAATCATGTTAAACATCAAGCGTGTGGATCGGATCCCAAATGAAACCATCTACAATCTGACCAACACCACTCCACTGATTGCCAGAGTCAAGATTCATCAACTCAAATTTCTCGGCCATATACTGCGTCTTGAAGATGACGAGCCTGTGAAAGAATATGCCCTTTATATTCCACCACATGGGAAGAGGAAACCGGGACGGCCGCGGACACTGTACTTACAGTATGTACAGCACCTCCTGGGAGATACTGAAGGGATGCTGCAGCCAAACAAAATTGTTTCGCTTGCCCAAGATCGCAACAGTTGGAGAAAGCTTGTAGTCGCCTGCTCCGCAGCCGACTGATGATGATGTTATATAACACCAATGGGCCTGAAAACTTTAGAATTCTGATCAGTGTGTTATGCACTTATCAAATGAAACCCCGGCCCCTGGGGACCCGGGGATGGCCGGGTCGTGGGCCGTGGATTTTGGCCAGTCCCGGACCCATCCGGGCAAAACTCTCAGCCATTCCCATGCCCGCCCGGGGCGAACATCCGATGCTAGCCGCTGCAAACCCCGGGTATTCCTCGGCCCAAGTTCCCGGCCCTGAGCATCGGATATAGGCCTGGATCTTACAATCGCGGCAATCTTGTCATGCGGGCTCAAAATTGCCATGACAGGTATTGCCATTTTGGATATTATTTAAAACATCCTTTCAACGATTTGTGATCAATAATCTGTATATTAACACAAGACATTGAATTCAATTTTTATATTATACACTTATAATTATTTTTTAAAGAAGAAAAATACAGCTCGAGAATTTATAAAGAACATGTACACTACTAGACTATGCCATAGTCTATTTTTGATAAATAAAAGCATGTTATTAATATAATGTTAATCATGATGAAAGCATTCAGTTGAACTCGAAATTATACTGATATTTATTACATCAAAATATATACTAGTATAAAATTGTTATGAAAATTTTATATAATTATATTAGTGACAGTAAAAGTAAAGTGTACGTAGGCTTATATTATTGAATGCAACATATCATAATGTCATAATTGTATTGGCACTTCACTGAACAATTCTGATTTTAAAATCTGCAAGTTTATTAATCGCGAAATTCCAGGTTAAAAATAGACTATGGACTTTAAATTTTAAACGGGATTTTGAGCGGGCAAAGTCCCTGACACTCATCACTGTCAATCACACTTGTTTATCAATCAAATTTAACCGCAAGCAAGTACAATACGCGCTCATGCACTTAGTGACGCGTTCATGCAATTACACAACACAATGGCGGCAGACTTGTGTACTATGTAGTTATTAATGGTAATGATAGGTACCCGGAGGATTTCAACCATAACGAGATCTGGGCGACCAATCACAAGCCAGATCCATTTAAAGATGCATTACATCATGGCCAATTTTAGTAGGCCAGATTTCCGACAATCTCATCCATAGAAGCTCATAGACAGCCGTGTTAAGCATCCCTGACCGCAATCCAAAGTCAGTAGTCCACTTGGGGAGCTAACAAACAGAGGGTGTAGGGTGACTGAAAAGATCAGATGTGAAAATCTATCAATTGTGCACACATTAATTAAATCAGAGTTTTAAGCTCAAATACAATACCCAGAGTATATGCAGAATGGGCAAGTGGACTACGGGGTAGTCTAGTACACTACCTATAGTATAGTCTTCCATTAAGTATTATGGCCATGTAGCAGTCGATCGCAGATGTCACAAAAGTATCATGGATTCTTTTATTATCACGGTAAGTTTTGTTTTTGAGTGTAGGCCTAAAACTTAAAATATTTTAAAACTTTACTCTCGGTAGGTGGTTAAAACTTTTTAAAAAATAGCGTAAAAAATAGAAACCAACTTCATTTGGCATAAATAAGCGTATAGCAGGCTCTCATTTGCATATGTGCATGTCAAGAAGCCAGTATGGTCTGGTTAAACATGCTAACTTTAGAGCCCCGCTAAATAGCCGATACATGCCCTACTGCAAAATTTTGAAACTACAGCCAAGATTTTGTTTTTAGAATGGATTTTAATATATGAACAGTTACATTAATGTGGCGACTCAGTGGATTATTAATATACATCCACGGCCAAGTGATAGGATTCCCCGGCCCATAAATGAAGGGCATCCTTACTAGCAAACCACGGCCATGTTCACGGCCCATTTTACTGGTTGGAAAAACCCGGGTACGTTATGACATAATCCCGGCCCTCGCCCGGGTAAAGTCCCAGCCCAATTTCCCGGGTTTTTGGCCGACGTCAACTCTTATACCAGTCCCAGCCAACACCCGGCTCCCCCCGGGACACATTTTGAGTCAAATCCCGGGTCACATGATGTCAAGTCCCGGACCATCCCCAGGGCCCCCAGGGCCGGGGCTGCATTTGATATGTGCATTATTGTGCAAGTTTATTTCCATCATTTAAGTTGTTAATAAATCAACTGTCGTGCATATTGGCTGCAGCAGGCGCTTTTAGCGATGGTTATAGCGTGGCATCTAAATCGATTCGTCTTCTCGTCTTAGGTTTTACATCGTTTACCCAACAAATCAATCACACCATTGTTTTAATAAACAAAGCATCTTCTTACACAGCTGTGACGTTAGTCACGGCTGTGTCTTTTTCTTACAGGTTCTTCTTTCTTTCTTTCTTTCTTCTTCTTCTTCTTCTTCTTCTTCTTCTTCTTCTTCTTCTTCTTCTTCTTCTTCTTCTTCTTCTTCTTCTTCTTCTTCTTCTTCTTCTTCTTCTTCTTCTTCTTCTTCTTCTTCTTCTTCTTCTTCTTCTTCTTCTTCTTCTTCTTCTTCTTCTTCTTCTTCTTCTTCTTCTTCTTCTTCTTCTTCTTCTTCTTTTTCTTCTGTCAACCTTTACATTTGCTCTAGCACTCACATGCTTACATCGATTTTGACCTAACTTGGTCACAATGATCATTGACCGTGCCCCGTGATTTCAACTAAAAATGCATCTTCTCCCACAACTTACGTATGACAGCGACGCCACTTGCACACATGAATTGTTATTAACCAGTGTCTATGTGGTGTACACAGATTTGGGGTCAAAGGTCATTAAGGGGTCACTTCCGGTATAAATCGAAATATCTTCAAAAAAATTTATTAGCTAAGAAAAACATAGGAGAGTGATGGTATGTTCACACATGAATTGTGTTTACCCAATGTATATATGGTATTTTTTTATTTGGGGTCAAAGGTCATTAAGGGGTCATTTCCGGTATAAAACGAAATACCTTTAAAATGCATCTTCTCCCACAAATTACGTAGGACAGTGATGCCACTTGCACACATAACTTCAAAAAACTTTATCAGCCAAGAAAAATATAGCACAGAGACGGTACATTCACACATGAATTGATGTTACTCAGTGTATACATGGTATTTTTTTATTTGGGGTTAAAGGTCATTAAGGGGTCACTTCCGGTCTGAGACAAAAAAACCTTCAAAATGCCCCTTCTGCCACAAATAACATGGCAAAGTGGTGCCACGTGCACACATACATTGACATTATCCAATGTCTATGGGGTTTTCATATATTTTGGGGTCGAAGGTCATTCAGGGGTGGTCACAAACGGCTGTGTTCGTGGGTTAGACCACAGCTAAGTCTAGTTTGTTTTATGTTTGAGATTGTTTTCACAGCAAATCAATTAAACCATAGCTTACAAAGCAGATACTAATAATGATCATAGCGAGATAAAGTCTTATTCAGATGTCATTTGACAGCTTAATCATCGCGTATACGCGCGCGACGTAAAGCGTGTGCATTGGACCTTGTGCAAATAATACGCGCTGGACGGCTAGCAGTACGCTTAATTTGTAAAAGGGAATCTGAATAAGACTTTATCTAATTATATTTTCAGAAGACAAGGTTGCTGCGTGTGCCACGTATGTGCTCGTCGACTGTTATTTTTGAAAAGTCCGCATCATACTACATTGTTTTCTAAATCGATTTCAATGATTTAAAAAAGGTTCTGGCAAGACTCTCAAAATTTTGGGCCTAATAAAAATTCACGTAGCTTCTTAAAACTTATAAATCAGGTACTACACTTTGTATGTCTACGAGTTGAAAAATTATACAAAATATATTTGTATTAGTGTGATAACTATTGGTATTTTCTAAGTTTAAAATTAAAAATTATATCATGTTTACTTTTGTTAGAAACAATAATGAATAGTCACATCATACAGGCGTATTTGAGCTTTGTCCTTGGGAAGTCTGACAATCCTTGGTAAGTCTGAAAATTTGATCTGATCTTCGCTCGCGATTTGTCCAGGGGCGTGTTTGAAAACCGGCACAGCGCCGTAGTAAAAACAAAATCCCCGACCCCAACTTCATACCCCCTGAGAATATAATGGTGCATCCCTTAGCACCACTGCCAAGGCACTATGAATGCTAAAGAGGGACAGGCGATGATATCTACGGTGCTACGTTGACTGTGATTAAATTCTTGAGGTTTTCAAAGATATATATTATATCAACACGCTTCTAGTGTAGTAAAATCAGATTTTGGTAGAAATATAGTCATAGAAAGACATAGGACTCTACCTTTCTGTTTGCTGTTATTTTAATACAAATTAATTATGATGTTATAAACTATACTGCTCCAAAAAGTATCCTTACACTTGGAAAAATAATCGCAATTTCAAAACTGAATCATATTTGGGTAAATTTGTTTTTTTAATAGATGCACTATCTAATCCTGCACATTATGACATCCCATTGAATCCAATGTGACTTCAAGTAGCAAAGTTACAAGGATTTGATTAGACGAAGGTCCAGTTTTAAAAGTGACAAACTGGCCTATTCAAAACTCCACGGACTAGACATCTGGTTTGAGAGTGGTAAATGGCTAATTTATGCGTGCCTTTAATTTAAAACAAAAGGAACAAAAGAAAACTGAAACAAAGGAGCTGACAAATAAAATGGAAGTTATGAAAAGTGCAGAGAAGTAAAAACTGAAATAAATACTGCTTTAAATAAAGCTATTCAATTGCTTGTAACTTTACTTCTTGAGATTACATTGGATTCAATGTGGTGTCATATTACCCCAATATGGTTCAGTTTTGAAATTGTGATTATTTTAAGTGTAAGCATACTTTTTTGATGCAGTATAGTATGATTCTTATGACTTGTAATAAGCGGTGATACATTTGCAAATTATAAAACAAAAACACCGGGTCATTATGTCAAAAACCCGGCGAGTGTTTTGTACCTACTACCTACCCAGCAAACACAAAACGTTTTCGACATCATTCGCAAAAGGTTAGAAAAGGTTGCCAGAAAACGTTTAAATGTCGGGTTATATAAAGGGTATATAAAGGATATAAAACGTTTTCATAACATTCAAAAACATTTTATGATAACTTACTGCAAATATTCTAACATGATGTTATTTAAGTGTTGATAAAATATTTGGCCAAAAAAATGTTTACAAAAAATATTTAACAATAACATTTTAAAAACATTTTACAAATATTTTTGTAGCGTGTTTTCATACAAAACGTTTTAAAACGTTTTCATGACCTTTATATAACCCGACATTTAATGTTATTAAACGTTTGTACCAAAACCAAAAACCCAAAATATAACCTGTATAAAACGTTTTTAAAACGTTTTGTGTTTGCTGGGTACTTTTATACTAGTGTCATCCATACTCAATGATTCAGACCATACATTTGAATGTACCGCGCTCATAAATTTGTATGCACCTGCTTGACATGCCCCCGTGAAGGTTCTTTTTATTGCATGTAAATATAATTGCTTATAAATGTTTACACCGTACGTGATTTTGAGACATATTTTGTTCCAAAATGATAGGAAGGAACGGTTTTCAATCATAATTTTGGCGCTTAGCAGATGGTCAGAGGCAAGCGTACTCATTATTTGTTCAAAGTATTCCAAATCTATGAATCCACGTGGCCTCTAAAATCACGTATTGACAGGCCAAAATTCGCGCCGTAGACATTTCGAGAAAATCAAATCACAATTAGGCTCGGCAAACAACGTCAAATTATTTCCTACACCCGAATACTAATATGAATTGGGGTTTATTTGAGAGGAAATATGGCTTTGAGTGCATGTTTTGATCAAAAAAATTCGACGGTTCAAGACTGTTTAAAAACAAACCAAGAATAATTGCAACTAAGCATTGCAAATCCATAACGGGCACTTGCTTGGATTTGTCGACAGGGGCTCGTCGTAGGTAAGCGAGCTTGGCCATGCATTAATCTTTGGTAATTTAGAGCTTTTGGAATCGTCTTTGGTAAAAACATTTAAAAACGTTAAAATGTCGGATTATATAAGGTCATGAAAACCGTTTTGTATAAAACACACTACAACAATATTTTTAACATGTTTTTAAAATGTTATTGTAAAATATTTTTGGCAAATATTTTTTTACCAAATATTTTGTCAACACTTAAATAACATTTTGTTAGAATATTTGCAGTAAGTCATCAAAAATGTTTTTAAATGTTATGAAAACGTTTTATACCATTTATACACCCTTTTTAACCCAATATTTAAACGTTTTCTGGCAACCCTAGGTTTGTTTACACATTTTCGCTATATGGCGGGTTGAAAAAAATTTCTTGAATGATGTCGTTTATTGTTGTCTTTATTCGGTTTCTGGTGATCATTGCATGTGAACGTCTCTCTATACATGTATCCGCTATTCTGCAAAGCTGTTTGATTTGACGGAATGGCAGACTTGAAGGCTTATTCAGTATTTTGAAGACATTTTGGTGAGGCGTTTGTTTATGCTGACCGGTATGTTCCTTATTATGCAGAGCGGGTGGTTGCTGTCTTTATGAACGTAAAGGGGCTATTTTTGGCCTCCATGTAGGGTCTTTATAATCCATCGCGCAAGTCAAAGTCAAGAATAATGTCTAAGTAATCAACAGTTTTCTTGTTGGCTTCAATGTTATGTTGAGATTGTTTTTGGAGAATATGTTGCAATTGTGACAGCAGGTACAAATCAACGATTTTACAAGTTTCAGCTCCGTCAAAGCTGTCCATGGTGACATCAAACTTTGAGTTACTGTGCTTGCACCATGCGGTTTGGTTATTTGTTATTGTGATATGATCATAAGCGGATAAAAATTCGAAGGCATTGGATAGTAGATCTCCAGTAATTGAAGGGTTAAACTGGCATACATCGAAGCCGATGAAGGAATGGTTTTGCTTATCTTTGATGTTTGCATACCATGAGATGACCTCATCTGTGTTCTTCCATTGGTTTAAGTTTATAGCGCTGATTACTTTTGAGTTTATGCGTTCCAGTATCCGCTTGCTGATTTTACCGATTTCTGGTTTGGATGGGTTAATGAGTCTACACTTGGGGTTATTGCTGAAATTTGGTTTATGGTCCGCCAAGGTTATAAAGGCTTCATTCTTTGCTGTTGTATCTATTCTGGTTTCAAGTTTCGTAGCAATGTTTTTGTCGTCTTCTGTATATCGATTTTTAGCTGATGCGGGTGCTTTCCCGGGTGCTTTCTTGTAGTCTTTGCCAAGTAACTTGTTGAACTGGTCAGGTTTAACTTTTAAAAAGTCGGTGGTTTTGTCTGCCCCAACATACAGGTGCTCATCTTCTTTTATGTTCTTAATGTCTGTTGACAGTTGCTTTTGTAACGGTTTATTCACATTTCTAAATTCAGTTGTTTTTGCAACGGTTTGCTTCAACACACCATCTTCGAATTTCTTTAGTTCTGGAACATGTGGCGGAGGCTTTATGGTTGGAAATCCATGAGACCAAATTAAGCGGGAAATGACGTCAATGATATGAAGCAGAGACGTGTCGCAAGTAGCGGATAGAACTGAATGGATGAAGCTCACTCGACAGAGTGCAAGGGGACAAGTGCAATCTAAAAGAGAGTGGTTATTAATGAAGAATCATGCTTTGTTTTCGGTACGTGCTATCATCGACGACTTCTCGTGTTTTCGGTATGTGCTATCATCGGCTACTTCTCGCTAGTATTAAGTTTCGCTTGTCCAAAAATAAAGTTCGCCTGTCCGATAATATAGTTTACTACTCTGAAAATATGGTTTCACGTGATGCGTTTCAACAAATCACAGTGCGCGATTTTTGAATAATGGATCGTGGAGGTATAGAATTCAAATTAAAGTAATGATGCCTGTCAGCATGAACGTGCAAGCAATGATCCGAGAATTATATTCAACTTGAGCGCTGCTGGATTTATTCGTCAGGTGTTCCATTTCAGTCTGTTGTTACTTACCAACTTACTGCACATTTATTCGATTCGCATATAACTGAATCCACTAAGTCATCTTTAGGATTGAAACCATCTTCTGAACAAACATCATCAGTTGCATTGCTGCTACATTCATAGCAATTTACATTGTTTTGTATATTGATTGCTTCTATCGGCAAAACTAAAATATAAAATGTGATGCGATCAAGCAAAATCAGTCGGAACTCGGAAATATTAAATTTTCAGTTTCCTAAAGGATAGTAAAAAGCATTTACAAAGCTGGATTTTACAGAAAACCCCATTGAAATTGAACAACCAGTTCCAAAGATTTGAGCAATTTAAGAGTTTCCAAAACAATAGGAAACAAAAGAAAATGTTTTCTTTGTTTGGCTATATCTCTAAATCAATATTTCCGAGTTCCGACTGATTTTGCTTGATCGCGTCACAAATTAGTGAAGGTAATTGAGTGGCCCAGTATAAAAAACGGCCCATGGCACATTTTTTGAAAAATAGAGGGCGCTGTTGAAAAATGTCAAAGGTCACCAAAGGTCATCCATACAAACATAACACATCATGAATGTAACTCGGGAACGATTTCTCCCAATGACGAAAAATGTACCATGGGCCGTTTTTATACTGGGCCACTCAATTATCGTTAATGTCACTTTAACATTGTCATCATTGGGAAGTTTGATTCTCCTCTCCCTTAAGCTCCTCTCCTCTCGTCTTCTCTCCTCCACAACCAACTCCAATCTCCATTCCATACGCCCGGCAATTCCCTCTACCTATTCCATATTCTAGTATATATATTATAATGTCCTTCTAGATTACCTCTTCCCTCCTCTTTTCCCAAACTATCCACCGCTCTTCCACTCTTACTATTCCCTACTCTTTAGTCTAGCCGAGCGGCGGCTAGACTCCTGTTTCCCAGTAGTTTCTTTCTTCTTCTTCTTACCTAGCTGGGGGGTTTTCAACCCCCCGAGCTAGGTACTGTTTTTCTATCCGATTCCTCTTCTTTCTTTCTTCTTTCTGGCAACAAACTTCAAAATGCTTCTCCTCCTACATGTTACACCCTACAATTACGTAACTTGCACATATGTATCGGCTATATCCAGTGCCCATAGGGTGCAAACGGAATTGGGATCAAAGGTCATTAAAGGGGCATTTTCGGTATTTAACCAAATATCTTCAAAATGCTTCTTCTGCCACATATTACATAGCACAATGATGTCACTTGCACATATGCATCAGCTACTCCACGCGCCTATAACTTGCACACAGAATTGGGGTCAAAGGTCATTAATGGGGTAAAATCTTACAATTGCATTATCTGGACATCTGTATGGGGTATGGGGCTTAAACTCGGTGACAAAAAATCTCATGACCAGGAGAACATTTTGCAGGGGTCAGGTCAAAGGTCATGCAGAGGTCAAATTTTAAAAATTGCATTTCCTGGACAACTGTAAGGGGTACGGGGCTTAAACTTGGTGATAACAAACTTAATGATCAAGGGAACATATTGGAACACTTTGCAGGGGTCAGGTCAAAGGTTAACTGGGGTCAAATCTTATAATTTAATTTTCTGGATATATGTAAGAGGTATGGAGCTCAAACTCAGTGACAACGAATCTCATGACCAGGGGAACATTTTGCAGGGGTCAGGTCAAAGGTCATGCAGAGGTCAAATTTTTCAAAATGCATTTTCTGGACATCTGTAAGGGGTACGGGGCTCAAACTCTATGACAACAAACTTAATGATCTGGGGAATATTTTTGAACACTGTGTATGGGGCAGGTCAAAGGTCATCTGGGGTTAAATCTTAGAATTGTATTATCTGGACATCTGTAACTCGTGTGGGGCTCAAACTCGGTGACAACAAACCTCATGACCAGGGGAACATTTTTGGAACATTTTGCAGGGGACAGATAAAACACCAACATGCCCCAGCTAGGTTTGTGGTCTATGACCACCATTTGCCACTAGTTCTTCTTCTTAGTCTAGCCGAGCGGCGGCTAGACTCCTGTTTTTGGGCGATTTCTTTCTTCTTCTTCTTCTTCTGTCAACATTTAACCTAATTTGCTCTAGCTCCTTCATTATTTGACCGATTATGACCAAACTTGGGCACAAGCTCCACTACCCCAGCCTTTACATTTGACATGACCCATTTGGGGTCAAACGTCATGCATGAGTAATTTTGGCTAAAAATGTGATTTTTACCAAAAATGCTTCTTCTCCTACAGATTACATGGTACAGTAATGAGATTTATACATTGACCTTGGCTATAGCCGGGGCCTATGGGGTCCTCACAGATTTGGGGTCAAAGGTCATTAAGGGGTATTTCCGGCACATAACCAAATACCTTCAAAATGCTTCTTTTCCTACAGATTCTATGGTACAGAGATGCGACTGACACATATGCATTGACATTAGTTGGTGTCTATGGGGTCCTCACAGATTTTGAGTTCAAGGTCAAACAGGGGACAAAATGGTTGATTACTGAAAATCACTTTAAAATTTAATATTTTCTGCATATTACGTGCTGTGATCATCAGAATAATGCCAAAAGGGCTCTAGCATTATGTTCATATACGATTGTAATCAGATTTGGCTTAAACATGGAGGAGGGGTCTGTTTTGGGGTCAAAAGGGTAAAATTCTAAAGTTTGTCCAATTTAAATGAAAATTAGTATATGTGATCTTGATATGATTCAAAATATATTGGAGGTCATTTCAAGGTCACCAGAGGTCAACGAAAGGTCAAAAGGGGTCAAATTCTAATATTTGTCCAATTTAGATGAAAATTAGTATATGTGATCTTGATATGATTCAAAATTTATTGGAGGTCATTTCAAGGTCACCAGAAGTCAACTAAAGGTCAAAAGGGGTCAAATTACAAAGTTTATTCAATTTGAATGAAAATTAGTATATGTTATGTGGATATGATGCAAAATGTGGTGAAGGTCATTTCAAGGTCATCAGATGTCATTTCAAGGTCACGGCTAGACTTCGCAGCCTTACTAAGGATGCAATATATCTAGTTCTTCTTCTTCTTTCTGTCAACATTTAACATAATTTGCTCTAGCTCCTTTATTATTTGACCGATTATGACCAAACTTGGGCACAAGCTCCACTATCCCAGCCTTTACATTTAACATGACCCATTTGGGGTCAAACGTCATGCATGAGTAATTTTGGCTAAAAATGTGATTTTTACCAAAAATGCTTCTTCTCCTACAGATTACATGGTACAGCAATGAGATTTATACATTGACTTTGGCTATAGCCGGGGCCTATGGGGTCCTCACAGATTTGGGGTCAAAGGTCATTAAGGTGGTATTTCCGGCACATAACCAAATACCTTCAAAATGCTTCTTTTCCTACAGATTCTATGGTACAGAGATGCGACTGACACATATGCATTGACATTAGTTGGTGTCTATGGGGTCCTCACAGATTTTGAGTTCAAGGTCATACAGGGGACAAAAATGGTTGATTACTGAAAATCACTTTAAAATTCAATATTTTCTGCACATTACGTGCTGTGATCATCCGAATAATGCAAAAGGGCTCTAGCATTATGTTCATATACGATTGTAATCAGATTTGGCTTAAACATGGAGGAGGGGTCTGTTTTGGGGTCAAAAGGGGTAAAATTCTAAAGTTTGTCCGATTGAAATGAAAATTAGTATATGTGATCTTGATATGATTCAAAATATATTGGATGTCATTTCAAGGTCACCAGAGGTCAACCAAAGGTCAAAAGGGGTCAAGTTCTAAAGTTTGTCCAATTTAAATGAAAATTAGTGTATGTGATCTTGATATGATTCAAAATATAATGGATGTCATTTCAAGGTCACCAGAGGTCAACCAAAGGTCAAAAGGGGTCAAATTGCAAAGTTTGTTCAATTTGAATGAAAATTAGTATATGTTATGTGGATATAATGCAAAATCTGGTGAAGGTCATTTCAAGATCATCAGATGTCATTTCAAGGTCACGGCTAGACTTCGCAGCCTTACTAAGGATGCAATATATCTAGTTTCTTCTTTCTTCTCATACCCCACCCTCATTTTTCTCGGTCCACCATGTCCACGAGTCTTTGGAGCTATTTTCTAACCGTCTCCATCTCTGCACCGCTCCACTCCCAACATTTCAATCTACTTCTCTCCATATTCAAGTAAATAAATAAATGTATTGCTTACGATAAATGGCGAGCAGCAAATATCCTGGAGAAAACATTTTCTACATAAATAATACGCAATCCAAAACAGTTAAATGAAGAAAATCTGAAATATTAAAAGAAAAGAATAAATTGATATTCTTCACTTTAGTAAAAAAAATAAAAACATTATAATTTAAATCTAATTACTTTGTAAAGCAGGCAACAAGCTATTGGCAACAGCGACTTGCAAATAGGCATGTCTTCGACAATATAAATCTTACAAATAGTATATCTGGGCTGAACACACAACTATAAAAGTAATTCATTTCTACGGTACGCTACGGGTCAGCGGGACGGCTTGGGACAAACTCACACCACTCTTCGTCATACATACATTCTCCGAGCCACATTTCCCTAACATAATATGAAATTAAAAAAAGGAAATTTAGTTCGGCAGAGGTGGGGCTCAAACCCACGCTGCACTGCGCCGCTATCATGTATACAGTATCGACATATTATCAGCGCGTTAGACCGCTCGGCCACAAGACTTGTTGGTGTCAATCGTGAAAATTTAAACATATAATCGCAACTTCATTACTTCAACATACCACGTGACAAGCAAAGACAGAAAACGTACCATATTTTGGAATTTTATCTGCTTAAAACATTAATGTGCATTATAATAAAGTTACCATTATTAATATTGTTGAATTCTCAAGCGCATACAGACAATTAATACGAGGGTCCTATGATACATACACAATACATAAATCGATTTTGATTTCGGCCACATGCTCTGCAGGACATCGCGTCGGTTGCGAGGTATAGAGCCTATCAGCCTACCATTTTTCTTGTAAGACGGTCTGATTTTTTGCAATTTATAGGAAAAGTCCACGTAGGTCCCAAAAGTTTCTTTCAGATATTAAAAGATTAGATTCCCATATAGACGAAAAAGTAATCTTTAGTCGTGACCTACGTAAAATTTACATAAAATTTTCACCATCAATAACTCAGAAAAAATTCTCTGCCTCCTAAACCACATAAATTATTTTAGCACAATTGGGTATCACGAATCGTTATATATGATGTTCAGTTAATATTCATGTATTCTTTTATACATAGGATGCTTCAGTTTTAACACAAAAAATATTTCATTGAAAACCCCCCACTCGGCGATTTCAAAAAGGTTACCACGCTTCCCTAGAATGTGCAATAAATTAGCATTAAAATTTTTCTTATTTTAGCAGCATTCTAGAAACTCTTGCGTATAACGATCACTGCTGTAGGACAAACTTAGGTTACAATGTGGGGGTGGAGTGTTTGATCCAAAGAGCCAGGGGACAATCATGTTGCCGTGCCCAGGGGACAGCAAAATGTAAATCCGGCCCTGATTGAAGCACTACTTCGATCAGAGCGGCAACCTCTTCTTGGCTACAGGTCCGGGCTGAAACAATGTTGTTTCAAGATGCGCACCCAGTTATCAGAGTGTATACGGTATTAGTGGCGAAAAACACTTTTATCGCGGATCGACTTGGGACTCTCGATTAATAGCCAGTCTTCTCTTAATTTCAGATGTGCTATATACCGATGTTATTAATCCCGTGTTAATCATCGAACCCAAGTATTCCAATTGCTTCACCTCCTCAATCCTCAGTCTCCTTTGTGTTCAGGACCAGGAGAAGGCTTTTTACCTCACTGACCTCTTTGATGCGCTTCAAGAGATCAATCAGCTCTACTTTGCTGCTACAAATAAGAGTGGTATCATCAGCGTACCGCAGGTTAGTGATCCTGTACCACCAAACTTCACTTCACCTTCAAACCTTCAAAACACCAAACTGGATGAAATAAAATATATTAGAAAGCTGAATATCATCATTCAGGCTGGTATTATAACAAATGCGTCGAACTACAACTTCTCAGAGCAAATCAGCCGTGTTTGATTGCATTTGTCTACTTGTTTGAGGTTTTTATATTGATCAGCGATTGTTTGGTCAAAGCTATGAAATTAAATAGTATATAGTAAGCGAAATTCATTCAAGTAGAATAGACAAATTGGATAAAGAGCGTGGGATCTATTACTAAGCGGGTAAAGTTCACGACACGCTGAATCCATTATCATCTGCCATGGCAAAAAGCACCGATGCGTTCATTGGTTTTGTCCACTTGCTATTATCTAAACAAAAATTAAGATAAGGGTTACAAAAGGATTAATTATACCACACAATCTTGCAATTTTCACACAAACCATTAGCTTTTGTAGTATCACCATAATTTTAGATCGTAATTTTGAATGCATTTCCCGTAGATTTGTTTTTGACTAGTTCAGCTTTACGTTTGTTTCCTGTGAGGATACGATTGCTAGTAAGTTATTAAATCCATTCAAAGCTGCGCTGCATACAAATAGAATACACTATCATAACGTGAATTAGACGTAATCCGTAAGGAGTTCTCTCTAATTCCTCTGTCTCTCTAACTAAGTACAGAAGTCCGTTCATACTACCGCCGCATTTGCAATGCGGTGCGTTGCGATGCGGTGCGTTGCCGCACTACATCGGACTGCAAACTACTGCATTGCGATATCGCATTAAAGTTAAATACATTTTAACTTGGAAATGCGACGAGTTGCGTTGAGTTGCGGTAAAAAGTTTACAGCTAATGCCTTACAGATTACGTCTAATTCACGTTATGATAGTGTATTCTATTTGTATGGAGCGCAGCTTTGAATGGCTGTGCTTTAGCTTCAGGCGCTGAATTATATTGGTTCCCGGGTGTAAAGATAGAAGGTAGACGGCAGTGGCCGTGTCATCGCGACTCATGCTTGTCGAGGAGCGTACTAGCTGGTAGTATGTAGTGCTGTAGATCAAGACAAAATAGAGGGATTGCGAAGAGGCGTTCACGGCAAACGCCATACGGGTTACGGATTTCTGCATTTTGCGGTAGAACGTCATAGTCCCGTTCACATCCAAATTAGCCTCCTGCACTGCCAGTTTGTGTTGGTCCTAACGCTCGTCGTTCCTAGTATGTTCGTGATAGCCGCATAGAGTCTGAACCAAGACTACGTGTAAACGCAATTGCAATCATGATGGCGCTATGCTGAGACAAATAATCTAAAGGTAATAGGAAGCACCAGGAGGGTGAAAGTGCATAGGAACAATGCCGGAAACTACGTCACGCTATTGTTCGACCTAGGCTACATATTTTTTAACGCATGCGTGTTCGTCAATACAGCTTTAGTCTCCTCCACCTTCGCAACACGGTACGTGGAGTGTCTGGAATCACACTGACGGCAGATGAGAATACTAGCTGATCAGACAGTTTAATTTTATCAAGCATATAATACCTGAACAATCACCGTCATTTGATCGATTTACTACAGAATATATTGCATATTCAAAATATAATTTTAATATTGTAAACCTGTTAACTTATATATTTGTGTACTTAAGTATAAGGACACGTGAATAAAATCATGTCGAAGACAAAATGGCCGCTAATCCGCCTATTGTCTAGACCTAGGATACATATTATTTCGAATGAGGGCAGCAGACTAGGATGCTTATCCCTTCCTCTAGATCCCTGGAAGCACCCACTGATTCACCTTGGGTGCATCGAACCAGAAAAATTATCTTCTTTCATCGAACTACTTTCCTCGGTATTGATATGCAAATACGACTGGCTGTATCTATAATGCTCTAAGCATTCAGTCCAGATTAGCGATATTTGAGTTTTGCGGGCTATTGGAAAATGAGTATAGGCCTATGTTCACACGTACGTGTATGCTATTTGTCTAATTAATCTAAACAGAGTTTGATGTTGGATGCCTAAGAAGTCGCCTTGGTGTATATTATTCGAATTAAAAGAAACAAACTCCATTATCATATAAATAATACCCTGTTTACTTTCTAAAGCAAAATGAAATTAGATAATTTAAAATGGCTAGTTCGACTACTCAGCAAACACAAATATATTATAGAAAACGTTAAATGTCGGGTTAAAGGTTATGTGAGGGTCAAGGGCATTAAAAGTATTAATAACATTCAAAACACCTTTTGTTCAAAACTTGCTGATAAACATTCTAACACAATAGACACTTAAATAGGTTTGCCAAATGATATTTTACTATAGCATTTCGAATTTTGGCTTAAAATGTTGTTGTATTATTTTTTTCAGTATAACATGATTTTCATGATTTTTATATAAACATACATCGATATGTTATCAAAATGTTTTAACCAAAACCAAAAACACATGCATTATCATGTTTTAAAAACATTTTGGTGTTTGCTGAATAGTATCCATAAGCAAAACACTTTGACAGCTGTTTAATGCACAACGAAAAAGCAAGGCGAAAATAGCGTTGCACGAACTTCTGTTCCCCGTGCCAAACAGACAATTATACCGCATTTATGCCGTAACACGACACGATCTTGCCTAAAACACCTCTTCGCAAGCTGATTTTTGGACGGCATTTTCCACACACAAATGAATAGGCAATCTGCCCGTTCGAATTCGCGTCGAAAAAAATTCGAAATTTGTTCACTTCTTCTTGTCTATACGAGATCAAATTTTAACCCCCAAAATGGATTTTATTACATGTCGAACTCTACTTGTTCTATTAGGATACTTTGATTCGCTTCATAACATGATAAACATAACATTTTTCTGCATTTTATAATGCATTTTTTTGTCATTTTGGAACGTCATTTTTTGCTACCAACCGCAACGTAATCGCCTTACGGTAATTCCACGATTGACCAATTCACAATAGATTTCACCCTCTAGAGGGCATACTAACCGATTTTCGACTAATGTAGCTTGCCGTTGGCGTTCCCGTGTCACGTTTCACGTACATTTCGCATTCTCTCTAATATATTTGAAATGCATCTTCTACCACAAACAACATAGCAGGGTGGCGGCACTTGCACACACGTATTGTCATTTTTCAGTGTCACTAGGTTATTAACAGATGTGGGTCAAGGGACAGAAATGGGTCACTTCTGGTCCAAGACGAAATACATTCCAAATACGTCTTCTACCACAAACAACATAGCAGGATAGCGCCACTTGCACACATGCATTAGTATCAGTCAGTGTCTCTAGGTTGTGTACAGATTTGGGGATCAAAGCTCATTAAGCGGTCACTTCTCATGCTTCTGGTCTAAGGCAAAATGCCGTCAAAAAGCAGGGTGACACCACACAGTGTCAACACGCTATATTATAAATATTTTTTTTTCATAAAACTCCATACTCCGTTGGTGATCAATATTCTATTGTTGACACAGATAAAGAAAGCTTACATATGCATTGTGATATACACGTGTGATCGAATTTTCTATTATATAAGCACCTGGATCATAAATGTGTTCATTTATATAATTGTAATTCTCAAAATTAAATATATAACAATTTTAACTTTCGATTTAAAAATCGTTACGCCAAAAATGCAGTAAAAATGTATCCAGAGCAAACAGTGATGGCCGCTAATTAGTGTATTTAATTTCAAGTTAGTGTATTTAAAACAAAACCTTGGTTTTACCTCAAAACAAATCAAATTTCCTGGTAATAGTAACACCATATGGGATACTAGAGCATGCGCAAATCGTAATAATGTGTAGAATAGAACTTGATGGTATCTCATATGATAGTCGTACTATGCTTAGCCTGAGTCGCTCGGCCTATCTCGAACAAAATCGCCATGCGTAGCTATTGAAAAACGAGAGGATTCGCCGTACTATCACGGCAATTTTTGACACGAAGATATAGGAATGATGACGCTGTGCACCATTTACACAGATGGATTGATATTAGCCAGTATCTATAGGGTGTTTACAGAGTTTAAAATTACCCATAAATTCTGCGATCAATAGGTGTTCATGAAATGTTCATGCCATGAACATGGCAAGACATTCCGATTTCTTTTGTTTTGTACTTGGCCTGAACATGCCATAAAATCCTCTATCAAGGATTCATTGGCATGAAATTAGGGGGTGAATTTTGAACCCATGGAAAAAGGAAAATATAATTGACGCCCTGGAATGAGGATTCATGGTCATGGAAGTAGAGAGAACTCGATAACGACCACGATTCATGCCCATGTGTTAAGGTCCGTTCATACTACGCCGCAATTACGGTGCGATGCGGTGCGTTGCCGATATATCGATTACTTTTTGCTCACCGCACCTCGTCGCATTTCCAAGTTAAAATGTATTTAACTTCATTGCGATATCGTATTGCAGTATTTTTCAGGACAATGTGATGCGGCATCTCGCATCACATCGCAACGTAATTGCGGTGTAGTATGAACGGACCTTTACCCATGAATATGGAATTTATGGGTAAAGAATGGGTATGGAAGCAGAAAGAATTTGACATTGACCGCGATTCATGCCCATGAGTTACCCATGAATATGGAATTTATGTGTATGGAAGCAGAGAGAATTTGACTTTGACCGCGATTCATGCTCATGAGTTACCCATGGTCATGCCCTGAAAATGTCAAGGCTCTGACCAAACGCATGACACAAAAAAACAAAGGTATATATATTCATTTGTGAGCATGGCACAGGTATAAATATTCGTTTGTGAGCATGAACAACCCATCAAAAATTCCCAATTCACGAAAAAGCTAGATCTTGGAATGTTCTTGGGCGTGGCTAATGCCTTAATTTGTGCCGAGATAGATATACTGCAGTTACTGTTCATTTTCCTATACACAATACACAGTGCTCTCACCATTGACGTGTGACCTCTACAAACAGTGTATGTTAGAGGTATAGGGCATTGCCTAGAGTTAACGTCACTGTGTGAAAATAACCTGCCAATATTTTTGTACTCTGTTAAGTTCTAGTAAATATAGTTTTGTAACAAGTCCTACATTTTTAGCTAATTTAGATGTTTGGAAATATTCGCACTTTGGTGTTTTAGTAAGGAAGGGCATGGAATGGCCTGCAAAATTCCCTGTGTAAATCGAATGCAACTTTTAGTGACAATCACTCACTTGTGGACCGCTCTCCTCCGAAGGGCATTAAAGCTAAACCACTTGACGGATATTTCTGTTCTGCCAATCAAGAATAATGTATACATTACATGTAGGCTAAATACTGAGTAGGTAGGGCATCTGCAAATGTTCGTACCTCCCTGATATGTAAATGACAGATAACAGCAAAAACAACCCCCATATCTGTCCATAACTTTGGTCAATGGAGCAAGTCAGGGGATTTCAAGTGGGTGATTATTGATTGGCAAGTGCCATATTTGGGCATAAGTGCAGTGCACCATTCAATGAGGAGGATGGGCTAGACTTTATTGATTGATTTTGCTGGATTAATTTCCTGTTAACCAGGTTTAAGTACTGCAAAGGTCGAATCATGTTTGCTGTGCAGCATACCTGCACTATGAACAACCGTGAAATAAGTGTCTCCCCTTACCAATAGCCCATGTTTTTTATTTCGGGCAGTAGAGGCCAACTGAGCCTCTTCTTCCTCTTCTTTCGATAGACAGGCAAAACAAATCCAGTGTATACTTATATTTTTTGTTTATCAGTCAGTCGTGAGCACGCTCAAACGCTGCTCTGTGTGAAAGTAAATATGCATAACAACCAGTGCGCGTAATGCTCCGTGGCCAATTATGCATACTAATTAGATCATGACATTCCCATGTTTGAAGAGCTCACATTTCTTTGTTTTAACACGAAAAATTACGAAACTTTCAAATTATCATGCCAACCCAATGAACTTGCACGTTGCGAAAAAAGAAGTAGATCCAAGTTTATTTGGATGAATAAATAGCGTGTGTTTTTTGATAGGGCGCGTACAACCCGAATGTTGATTGATAGGTGACGCAAAAAATACCACGAGAAAGGCCTGCAATTCGGTAAAATTCGCATTTTTCCATCATTTTTGAAGAACAATTTAGACACTTAATCTAAATAACACATACCTATAAATACACCAAACGAAGCGGAATTATGTGAACTACGTGAAAATGAAGTCAAAAAAGTTCATGATTAGGTAAATCGGAGAGGAGGTAGACGAATGTCGCCTAAGGTTTTCAATTTGGAAAAATTGAACAAAAAGTTAGTGTCATTTAAATGATCAAAACAACAAAAATAAAGCAAACTTGGTCTCGTTTTTTGTCACAGAATTAAATGTACATGACTCCTTAGCAATTTGGAAGCAATTTTGAAATATTTTCAGAAAACAGATGACAGTATATACCTTATCTTTCAGGTCAGCCAGTGCTGAGCGTTTTTTTGTCAAAATTATTGTACACAAATTGCGAGCGAGAAACCATGAGATTTTTCGAGATCCTCATTTCACAACTAGCCGATTCAGCTCATTAGCGACCGTGCTCACGACTGACTGTTTATCACCTGCAGTGTTTATATTTACATTTTGTTTCTTGATTTCAGCCATTTGGACGGAAAGTCATACAAATGTATTAGACATCAATTAACTTACATTTTGAGCTGTCTTTAAGCGGAGTGATGAAAACACCGCCTTGATACAAGACAGACAGTATGCCGACGATGGGTTCGTATAATATATACCTATTGTGGTGTATGACTTTCCTTTCAATCATTTCTCTCGCAAAATCCAGTAACTATTATTATAGTCACAATTCTGATGTTGCTCTCTTCAATTATCATTACACTCCGATAAATTTACCAC